>NW_027414906.1:0-4000 GCF_964106895.1 Numenius arquata
CCCCCTCCCCAGCATCTGCGCCCCGGGAGCCGTCCTGCACCCCCTATCCCGCTGCCGGGCCGGGGAGCTCGGGGGCGGGGAGGGGGGCAGAGCCCCCCAGCACCGCTCGCTGCTCCCCACACTTGGGGGGCAAACCCAGGCTGGAGGTCCAGGGCCGCATCCTGCCTCCCTTCCCGTCCCCAGCGCCGCCCAGTACCCCCAGTTTGGCCAGCCCCTCCTGCCCCACGCTTGCCTGGGGAGCCCCGTCCGGCGGGGGGGGGGGGGGCAGCACCCCGGCACCCCCCCGGCAGCGGGGACGTGCCCCCGCCCGCCCCTTCTCCCGGGGCTCGTTTGGTTCATGTTTTTAAACATCACATGGGGCAGTTCGGAGCGATTAAGGAATGTGAGGCCGGGGTCAGGCCGGGCTCGGCGCTGCCCCGCGGGGAAGCGGCTCCCCGAAAGCGGGGGCGGGGGTGGGGGGCGCTCGGGGGGGCAGCCGGGGCTCAGCGGGGGGGGGGATTCGGCCAGCCCCCCTCGCCGGCACCCTCCGCCTCCTGCTCGGGGACGGGGTCTGGGTGTCCCCGGTGCCGGGGAGCCCCCAGCACCCCGGGGTGCCCGAGCTGGGGTCCTGGCCCCCTCCCCTCCTCTGCCCGCCCCCCCCCCCCCCCCGCCGCCGGGGGCCCCCGCGTGCTCCGCATCGCTGGGATTCTTCCGCATTACCGGGACACAAAGGCTGCAAACACCCGGCCCGGGGCGGGGGGATTTTCCGCAGCACCTGATCCGGGGAGGGGGGACGGGATGGGACGGGGACAGCCCCCCCTTGAGCGGGACCCGACGCGGTGCAGCCCCTCCCCTCCCCCCCCCCGGCTCCCCGCATCTCCCGGGGGGGGAGATTTCTGCGGGTGCCGGGCTCTGCCGCTCGTTGGGTGCCGGGTTATCCCGGAGAGAGAAACCCGGGGGGAAAACAGCGGTGCCGAGACCCCGGCACGGCCCGGGGTGGGGGGACACCGGTGTCACCCCGAGGGACCCGGAGAGGCTGGAGAAGTGGAGAATAAACCCCGTGTTGAAACCCTCACGGGGTTCAACAAGGCCAAGGGCAGGGTCCTGCCCCTGGGTGGGGGCAGCCCCGGCCCAGGCTGGGGATGGAGGGATGGGGAGCAGCCCTGCCCAGAAGGGCTTGGGGGGGGACACGGAGCTGTTGGAGCAGGGCCAGAGGAGGCCACGGAGATGCTGGGAGGGCTGGAGCCCCTCTGCTGGGAGGGGGGGCTGAGAGAGTTGGGGGGGTTCAGCCTGGAGAAGAGAAGGCTCCGCGGAGACCTTGGAGCCCCTTCCAGTCCCTCAAGGGGGGGGCTCCAGGAAAGCTGGGGAGGGACTCTGGATGAGGGAGGGGAGCCCTAGGAGGAGGGGGAAGGGTTTGACACTGAAAGAGGGGAGATGGAGCTGAGATGTGGGGAAGAAGTTCTTTGGTGTGAGGGTGGTGAGAGCCTGGCCCAGGTTGCCCAGAGAAGCTGTGGCTGCCCCATCCCTGGAGGGGTTCAAGGCCAGGTTGGAGGGGGCTTGGAGCAACCTGCTCTGGTGGGAGGTGTCCCTGCCCAGGGCAGGGGGTGGCACTGGGGGGGCTTTAAGGTCCCTTCCGACCCAAACCCTTCTGTGATTCCCTGATGCACTGACCCCCTGCCCAGAGCTCCCCACCACCGCAGTGTCCCCACAGGCAGTGCCGTGGTGGGGTGTCACCCTGCCGTCTGCACGGCTCTGGCACCCCAAAACAGCCCCTGGCTGCTGCGCTGGGGGTCCAGGCTGGGGCTCCCCCCAGGACCCTGCGCTGGTCCCCATCAGGACCCCGGCTCAGCAGCCCGGGCAGGAGAAGGGGGCTCAGGCTAATTAGCGTTTGCCTAATGCAGGTTGCTGGAGGTGGGGGGCGCATCCCTCGCTGGCTGGTCCCCCCTTTCCCGGGCGGGGGGTGGGAGGGAGAGGGAGGCCGGGGCTCGGCTGGCTCCCCCGGCAGGGGCGGGGGGCGGGAGAGGGTCCCTCCCGCGGCCAAGCCCCGGGCCGCCCCCACCTCGCTGTCCCCCGGGGGTCGCCGCTCAAAGGCCCCCCCTCCCTGTCCGTGCTGGACCCGGCCCGCAGCGGCACCCCCCTCTCCCCCCGCGGGCTGCCGGGCTTCACGCCACGGCATCCATGGCTCAATTAGCTTAATTGCCTCCCGGGGGAGGGCAGAGCCTGCAGCCCCCTCCCTCTCCCCCTGGGGCAGGTGCGTGGGACAGGAGGCGGGGAGGGGGGCTTCACCCCCGGCAGGACCCGGCCGGGACCCCCCTCGAGCCCGCGGGGATCCCCGTGGGGGAACAGAGCCCCCCCCGTCACGGCAGAAACCCCCGCCCATGGCTGACCCCCACGCGTGGGGAAGCGGAGGGGAGCCCTGCGGGCACGGGGCGGGGGCGGGCTGGGGAATCCCCGGCGAGCTGGGAATTTGGGGTGTCCTGGGGGATCCGGCCCCTGCCCTCCCCACCCGTGGGGTCCCGGGAGATCCAGCTCATCCCCTGCCCCCTCCCCCCGCCCGTGGGGTCCCGTGTGCTCCGGTGGGGGGCTCAGGCCGAGCGGTGCCGAGCTGCCCCCCCATCCCGCACGCACCCCACGTCCCGCTCTCGCGTGGGAGTGGGAACGGGGATTTTTCCCGGTGAATCATCCCGGAGCGTGTCCCGGCGCCCCACGGGCGGCTGCGGGGGACGGGGGCAGCGCACCCCGGGACCCCGTCCCTCTCGGGGGGGGATCACGCGTGGGGGGCACACCCCGGGGGGCTGGGCGCGCTCAGGGCCTTGCACACACCGGCAACCTGGGGAGGGCGCACAGCGGGGGTCCCGCACACCCGTGTCTATGCACACCCGAGGGGTCGGTGCACACCGCGGGGGCGTGTCTGTGCACACCAGGAGGTCCCGCACACCGGGGGTCGGTGTACACCCGAGGGGTCCGTGCAAACCGGGGGATCCCCGCACAGCCGAGGGGTCCGTGCACATCCAGGGGTCCCCGCACACGCGTGTCTGTGCTCACACGGGGCGTCCGTGCACACCGGGGGTCTGTGCACACCAGGGTCCCCGTACAATCCCGTCTGTGCACACCGGGTCCCGCACACCGGAGGCTCCGTGCTCACCAAGGTCCCTGCACAGGCGTGTCCGCGCACATGCGTGTCCCTGCACACGAGGGGTCCCCGCACATGCGTATCCCCGCACACCTGAGGGACCTCCACGCACCCGGGGGGTTCCCGCACACGGAAGGTCCCCGCAGACCCACGTCCCCGCATACCGAGGGCTCCCTGCCCACCGGGTGGTCTCCGCACAACCGTGTCCGTGCACACCCGAGGGGTCCGTGCACACCGGGGGGCCACGCACACGCGTTTCCCCGCACACCCGGGGGTCCCCGCACACGGGGGGGTCACTGCAGACTCATGTCCCCGCACACCCGCGTCCACGCTCACCCGTGTCCCCGTACACCGGGGTGGGTCCCGCACACCCCTGTCAGCGCACACCCATGTCTGTGCACACTGGGGGTCCCCGCACACCCGGGGATCCCCACACACGAGGGGGGGGGTCCCCGCACACCCTTGTCCGTGCACACCCAAGGGATCTCCACGCACCCAGGGTGTCCCCGCACACGGGGGGGTCCCCACACACGAGTGTCCCCGCACACCTGGGGATCCCCACAGACGAGGGGTCCCCTGCACACGCGTGTCCCCGCACACCTGAGGGATCTCCACGCACCCAGGGGGCTTCCCGCACCCAGGGGGTCCCTGCACGCCCGTGTCTGTGCACACTGGGGGTCCCGCACACCCGGGGATCCCCACACACGAGTGGGGATCCCCCGCACACCCGAGGGATCTCCACGCACCCAGGGTGTCCCCGCACACGGGGGGGTCCCCGCACACCCGGGTCCCCGCACACCCGTATCAGCGCCCCCTCCCTTCCCCTCGCCGGGGGAACCCCCTTGCCGTGGCCCCGCCCCCTCCCCTCGTAGCCCCGCCCTTCTCCTC
>NW_027414907.1:0-225947 GCF_964106895.1 Numenius arquata
TAGGGACAAGGCAGCAGAACAAAGGAAAAAGGGATTTGTAAGTCCTTCCTCTAGAAATCCATTAGACCCAGCGTCATAGAAACGACACCGGTCTGGATGCTGGTGGTTAAAGAGGATGGATTTTGGGGGGGTTAAATTAGGAGAATTAATTGGGCGATCACTTCAAATGAGGTCAAATTAAAACTGGAGGCATTTTGCTGGCTGTGAGGGACTGGAGTGGGCAAGCCTCGGGCCACAAAACTCAATGGAACTTGAGTTTGTCCTGGGCAAAAAGGGGAAACCTGAGGCTTTTGCACAAGGAGGGGCCGCTCTGAACCTCACGGCTCCGGGGAAGGTCTCCCCGACTCCAAAAAGACAGAACGTTGGGGGTTGAAAGTCAAATAAAACCACCAAGAGGCACCTGGGCAAGGGCAATCCTCCAGCTGCCCTTCCCTTCTGCCCCCGCCCTGCCCCCCACCCCCCCTCCCCAGGGTGCTTTTCTGAACCCAAAGGAGGCATTTGGGGAAGAAAAAGGGAGGGCTGACCTTCCGCACTCACCTCAGGGCAAGTCCCAGCACAGGGAGGTCCCGGCATCCCCGGAGGAGACGCAGGCGCTGTGGGGCTGCGGGTGGTGACGCCCCGGCGTGGGCTTGTCTTTGGGGGTCGCACGTGGCCTCTTCTTCTGGTGGCAGACGGCCTGCAAACCAGGGACAAAATAACTTGAAATGGCTCAAAAAGGCAGAAAAATAAGATTTTTTGGCCATGGATTTCACGCGGTTTATCAGCCCAGGTAAAGTCTAAGCAGCCAAAAAACCTCTAGATTTCCTCTAGAAAATTTCTTCTAGAAATCCATTAGACCCAGCTTCATAGAAACATATGACATAACAACCCCAGTCTATGACATCACAATCCCCGATGACGTCACAACCGCCTCTTTGACGTCACATCCCCACTCTAAGACATCACAACCCGACTCTGTGACATCAGAACCCGATTCTGTGACATCAGAACCCCGTCTATGATCTCACAACCCCACTCTATGACGTCATAACCCCCTCTATGACATAACAACCCCACTCTATAATATCACAACCCCCTCTATGACGTCACAACCCCGTCTATGATCTCACAAACCCACTCCATGACGTCACAACCCCACTCTATGACATCAATACCCTCCCTCTATGACGTCACAACCCCACTCTATGACGTCACAACCCCACTCTATGACGTCACAACCCCACTCTATGACGTTACAAACCACTCTGTGACATCTCAACCCCACTCTATGACATCATAACCACCTCTATGACATCACACCACTCTATGACATCATAACCCTCTCTATGACATCAAAACCCCACTATATGACATCACAACGCTCCTCTATGACGTCACAAACCCCCTCTATGACATCACAACCCTCCCTCTATGACATCACAACGCCCCTCTATGATGACACAACCCTACCTCTATGACATCACAATCCCAGATGACGTCACAACCCCCTCTAAGACGTCACAACCCCACTCTATGACATTATAATCCCAGTCTATGATATCACAATCCCACTCTATGACATCACAACGCTCCTCTACGACGTCACAACCCTACCTCTATGACATCACAACGTCCGTCTATGACATCACAACCCCACTCTATGACATCAATAACCCCCTCTACGACGTCACAACCCTACCTCTATGACATCACTATCCCCGATGACGTCACAACCCCTCTATGACATCACAACCCCATTCTATGACGTCACAACCACACTCTATGATGTCAAAACATCCATGACCTCACAACCCTCAATGACATCACAACCCCACTCTATGACACCACAACCCCACTCTATGACGTCACACCCCAAACCTCTAACCTCACAACCCCAACCTATGACATCACAACCCTTCCTCTATGACATCACATCCCCCTCTGTGACATTGGGCGACGAAACCCCTCGTTTCCTCGTTTTGGGCAACCCCCCCCCAAAAGCATCTCGGGCTTTTGAGGGACAATTTCCATCTCCTGCTGCCTCCAGCCACAGTTTCTGGGCACAAACAAGGGCAGGGGGGGGGTTTCTGCCATCAGCCAAGTCAAAGACATCCAAACTTTGCTGGTCCATGGGGGCTGCCCAGCCAAGGAGATGTCCCTTAATTATATCCACTGGCAACTTCTATTATCATCAGAAGGTTGATCAGACTCGGTCCATAGACCCCAGCTCCAGCGTCACCACCCCAACGGGCTCCAGTCTGTGAGACTCGCACAGGCTCAGCTGAGAAAATGATGGCTCCAAAGGAAATGTAGCTCCAGGAGACAGAGCTCCACGGCCTGAGCGCAGCACTAACCAGAAGCTTTACTGACTCAACCGCTGCTTTTCTACCCAAACGCTGCTCATCTCCAGGGAGAGAAAGCTGCTTTAGCCACTTCTCCTCCAAAGCCCTCACAGGGCTAAAGCCACACAGTCAGGAGCACCCCTCTGCACAGAGACACAGCCAGCACAAAGGCAATCCTTTGGGAAATCCATCGGGACACCCATTCCAGCAGAAAAGAGAATCCTTACCAGGCTGGTGGCAAAACTCCCCGCGTCTCTGGGCCAGGGGGACGTCACCAACGCATCCGCACCTCTGAGGTTTGGGGTCCACCACAAGGCTGGTTTCCATTCTGTCACATCCTCGGAGCTAAAACTGTCGGCAGGAGCTGCCTCATCCGGGGACTCGGAACCACCCGGGCACCTGGCCTGCAGAACACAAGTACCTCTCAAGAGACCTTGATGTCCTGCATTAACACACCAGCACGCTCTTGAGATCACACAACCACACAATGGTCACAGTTGGAAGGCACCTTAAAGCCCCTCCAGTGCCACCCCCTGCCCTGGGCAGGGACACCTCCCACCACACCAGGCTGCTCCAAGACCCCTCCAACCTGGCCTGGAACCCCTCCAGGGATGGGGCAGCCACAGCTTCTCGGGGAAACCTGGGCCAGGCTCTCACCATCCCCCCAGCAAACCATTTCCTCCCCATATCTCATCTCAATCTCCCCTCTTCCAGTGGCAAACCCTTCCCCCTCCTCCCACGGCTCCCCTCCCTCATCCAGAGTCCCTCCCCAGCTTTCCTGGAGCCCCACCTGTTTAGGGACTGGAAGGGGCAGAAACGTCTCCCCGGAGCCTTCCCTTCTCCAGCCTGAACCCCCCCAACTCTCTCAGCCTGTCCTGACAGCAGAGGGGCTCCAGCCCTCCCAGCATCTCCGTGGCCTCCTCTGGCCCACACTCCACATTGTTGGCTCCTGTGGAGCTTCTCACCCACCAACACCCCCAAGCCCTTCTCCTCAGGGCTGCTCTCCAGCCATTCTCCACCCAGCCTGGATTTGTACCCGGCATTGCTCTGACCCAGGGGCAGCACCTTGCACTTGGCCTGGTGGGACTTCAGGGGGGTCACAGGAGCCACCTCCATCCTGCCCATGTCCCTCTGGCTCTGGGCAGAGGGTGGAGAAGCAGGACAACTGGCGGACTCATCACACAGGACTGCGGGAGAGCTGATCCCACCTCGCTGAGGAGCTGCTGGGACCGTCCCAGAGGCAAAAGGGGCTCAGTCTCTCCTGCATCTTCAGGGATAACGTTCCTCAAAGCCCAGGAAGAAACAGGGCCTGACCAGCACGGGGGAAAGGAGACCCCATGGGGCAGGGGACGGGGGGACAACCACAGGACAAACACAGTCATTCCTCGGAACAGAGCGCCTTCCTCGGCACTCTTGCTCAGAAACATGGTTTCTGGAGGAACTGGGTGTTTCACGGAAGGTTTTTACCCTCTTCCGCCACCAGCACCTCCCCGTGGGACTCTCTCGGTGACAGGAGGTCGAGGTGACAGGGACAGTCCAGCGCAGGGAGCGCTTTGGGGCCCTGAGCTCTGTGCAAAACCCCAAAACTCGCTTTATGAAGGTTGTTGGCCCTGCTGTGAGGGAAACTTTGAAAATAGTTTTTAAAAATGAAGCCACAAGAAATAGAACGAAAGACGTCGAGTGAAGGAAACGTCTCCTGGCGACGTTAAGCTGCAAACGGCGTTGGTGGTTTCATCCTCCTGGCTTGGTTTCCTCTTGGCAACTTCATCCTCAAAACCACCTTTCTCCCTCTCCCCAGGGCCAGGCTCAAAAGGAGCACCCAAGGGTCACAGCACTCAAGGGCCGGAGATTGCTCCCACACCCAAGGGGACAGGTTTTCACAGCACAGGGGGGTGACACTGCTTTGGGGGTGATCACAGCACGGGGGGGGGGGACTGCTTTGGAGGTGATCACAGAAGAGGGGGCGGGGGGGCATCGGTGACCCCCGTTTTCCCCCCATCCAGGTTCTTTGCGTGGAATCCATCTGCGTCGACCCCGCCATCATTGAAGGGAACATCAAGGTGAGACCCTGGGGGGGCAGAAGCGACACCGAGGGGAGAACCTTGAAGTGGGGGGGTCCCCCAAAAATCGTGCCCACCCCCCAAAAAAAATCGGTGCAGACAACCTCGCCCAGCAAGTGAAGCTCAACTCGCATCGAGGGGGACACGGGGGTCTCCCTCGGGGACAGCAGGGGGGGCAGGACATGTCTGTGAGGTGGGACCAAGCAGGGACAGGCTGGGGGCGGGGGGTACAAGGAGGAGGGTGGGAGGGGCAAGCACAGGGGCAGGGCTGAGGCCACACCCACCTGGCAGGTCAGGAAGGGGTGGGGCTAAAGAAAGGGGGTGGGGCTAAGGAGACCACACCCACCAGGGTCACCCCAGGGAAGGGCAGGGCTAGGGGGAAGGGGGTGGGGCTCTGGGAGGCCACGCCCACAGACTCAGGGAGGAGGTGGAGCTAAAGGACAAGGCCACGCCCACCAGTGGGAGTCACCCCTACAAGGGTGGGGGTAGGAAAAGGGGGTGGGGCCAAGGGAGGCCACACCCACCACTCACACAAGGGAGGGGCTGGGCTATGGGCAGGGGCGGAGCCACAGGGAAGGGGTGGGGCCAAGGGAGGTCACACCCATAGGGAACACCCTGGGGGGCGGTGCTAAGGGAACAAGCCACACCCCCAAGGGCTACTACAGGCAGGGACAGAGGGGCGTGGCTAAGGGAGAAGGGGTGGAGCTGAAGGGAAGGGGCATGGCTAAGGGAGGAAGCCACACCCCCAGGTGAGACAGAGACACAAAGGGGTGGACCCAGGAGAAACAAGCCACGCCCACAGGGCCTCCTGCAAGAGGCAGGGCTAAGGCAGTGAGCCCCGCCCACAAGAGCTGGAAGGCCACACCCACAAAGGGGTGGGGCTAAATGAGAAGACCACACCCACAAAGGGGTGGGGCTAACAGGGCCAAGACACAGCCCCAGCAGCCCCCATCATTTCAAGGGAGGGCGTGGCCAGGGGTTGCCCCACCCCATGGCAGTGCCCACCCTGTCTGACCCCAAAAAAGGGGACAACCTTCCCAAAAAAGGGGACTGTCCCCTCCCCGGGTGTGCCCCCCAAAACAGGGACACCACCCCCAAAAAGGGGGCTGGCCCCCCCAAACGCTGTTGCCTCCCGGGGAACCAGGGTACGAGGGGGAGGCAGTGAACACCCACCGCGAGCGGCCACAGGTAAGGGAGGAGCCCCCCAAAACACCCCCAAAAGAGGGGACAGATCTCATTAAAACCCCCTGAAATTGGCAGGGTGGTAGATTTTGGGGAACCTCCCCCAGAACCCCATTTTGCCCCGTAGAACATTGACATCAGCCGCCCCCCTTGCCAAAGCCCTGGTCACCGTCCCCAAGCGTTATTGGGGGTGGGGAGCATTAATTTTGGGGGCTTCCAGGGGGGTCCATCAGGGTGATGGGGGGGATCTCCAGGTACCTACGAGGGGGATGAGAAGGGGGTGTGTGTGAGGTGGTGACCCCCTCCCCTCCAGCACCTTTTGGGGGGTACCTGCACCCCCTCGGCCCATGACAGACCCCTCCATTCACTTGGTTTGGGTGTGTGGGGGTTGGGGTGTGGGGGGGAGGTGTGTTTGTCAGTGGTTTTCAGCTGTTTTTTCTCTGCAGTGCAGTATAAACGGCCCGGACGGGGCGGGTGCTGCTCTGTGCGCACCAGGGACTGGGAAGGGGGCGGCACCACAAAAACACCCGTTTTCCCAACCCCCCCCACCCCAAAAACCACCAATTCTCTCACCCCCCACCCCAAAACACACTTCCTCACCCAAAAAGACCCCTCTCCCAACTCCTCCATCCCCCAAAAAACCCTCTCCCACCCCAAACTCCCCTCTCTCCCAACCCAGACAGCCCCAAAACCCCCCACATTCTCCCACCCCCACCAAAAAACCCTCTCCCAAACCCCCCACCCCCAAAGAACACCCCTCCTCCCAACCCTGCACCCCCAAATCCCCTCCCATCACAAACTCCCCTTACCAGCTTAAAAAAACCAAACCCAAACCCCCACTCTCCCAAACCCTTCTCCCAAACCCCCACTAACCCACCCTCAACACCCCCCATCCCAAAAGACCCTCTCCCACCCCAAACCCCAACTCACTTCTGCCTCACAAGCTCTTCCATCACCAGCTTCTTGATAGCCCCAAAAACCTCCTGTCACTCCCTGGAAGGGAAGGGCTCTGGTGGTGCCTTGCGAGGGGCGGGGTCAGCACAAGTGCTTTAAATCCCTTCTTTTGGTAAAACTGGCTATTTGGGGTGGTTTGGGGGAGTTTTTATCTTGTTTTTAACGGTTCAAGCCAAGCGGCGCGGCCATTTTGTGGCCCTGAGGGGAAAGGGGGCAGGGGCGCCTTTCCCGCCTTTTTCACCACCTGAGGGGAGCCCTCGCAGGAGAGAGGGGGCGGGGCGAGTGCAGCCGCTGGCCCAATGGGCGGCTTGAAGAGGGGGCGGTGGGCGGGATGAGAGCAGTGAGCGGGCCAATGGGCAGCGGTGTTTTCCAGGGTGGGCGGTGCTGGCACGAGCGCATGGGCAGAAGGGGAGGGGTCATATTTTGGGAGGCAGGCAGACCCCGTTAGAGCTTCCCCCTCCCTATTCAGGGGGGTGATACCCCTCTGCCGTCCCCCCTCAGGCCCCAGGGACACCCAGACGGCCAAGCTGGGGCTCCTCATGGTCATCCTCAGCTTCATCTTCATGAAGGGCAACTCACCCAAAGATGGTGAGGCCTCCCGCCCGAGACCCCCTTGCCCCCCCATATCCCATTTCCCATTGGTGGCCCTCTCCCCCACATTGACACCCCCTTTTCCAGGTGCTGTCTGGAAATTTCTTTGCCGGCTCTGGCTGCAGCCAGGGTAGAACATAATGGGGGATGGGGCTTGTTAGTGCTGCCCCTCGTTAACCCTATTGACCCCCGGGAATGACAGGAGGTTTTTGGGGCTATCAAGAAGCTGGTGACAGAAGAGGGAAGAACTTCTGCGTCAGAAGTGAGTTGGGGTTTGGGGTGGGAGAGGGTCTTTTGGGATGGGGGGTGTTGAGGGTGGTTTTGGGGGTGTTAGGGAGAGGGGGTTTGGGAGAGGGTGGGTTAGGGGTTGGGTTTTTTGGAGCTGGTAAGGGGAGTTTGTGATGGGAGGAGATTTTTGGGGTGCAGGGTTTGGAGAGGGGTGTTTTTTAAGGGTATGGGGTCTGGAAGAGGGATTTTTGGGGTTGGAGGGTGGGAGAATGGGTGGTTTTAGAGGGGGTGGGAGAAGGAATGATTTTAGGGTGTGAGAGGGTGCGTTTTTTGGGGTCCCCCTCCTTTCCAATCCACGGTGTGCACAGAGCAGCGCCAGCCCCGACCGAGCCGTTTATACTGCACTGTAGAGAAAAAATACCTAAAAACCACTGGCACCCCCTCCTCCCACCCCAGTGACTGGAGGGGTCTGTCACGGGGCCAGGGAGCGCAGGCACCCCCCAAAAAGTGCTGGAGGGGAGGGGGTGAGGGCTGCTGGAGCCCCTCTGCTGTGAGGACAGAGAGTTGGGGGGGTTCAGGCTGGAGAAGGGAAGGCTCCGGGGAGACCTTTCTGCCCCTTCCAGTCCCTAAAGGGGGGGGCTCCAGGAAAGCTGGGGAGGGACTCTGGATGAGGGAGGGGAGCCGTGGGAGGAGGGGGAAGGGTTTGCCACTGGAAGAGGGGAGATTGAGATGAGATGTGGGGAGGAAATGGTTTGCTGGGGGGGTGGTGAGAGCCTGGCCCAGGTTTCCCCGAGAAGCTGTGGCTGCCCCATCCCTGGAGGGGTTCCAGGCCAGGTTGGAGGGGTCTTGGAGCAGCCTGGTGTGGTGGGAGGTGTCCCTGCCCAGGGCAGGGGGTGGGACTGGAGGGGCTTTAAGGTGCCTTCCAACTGTGACCATTGTGTGGTTGTGTGATCTCAAGAGCGGGCTGGTGTGTTAATGCAGGACATCAAGGTCTCTTGAGAGGTACTTGTGTTCTGCAGGTCAGGTGCCCGGGTGGTTCCGAGTCCCCGGATGAGGCATCTCCTGCCGACAGTTTTAGCTCCGAGGATGTGACAGAATGGAAACCAGCCTTGTGGTGGACCCCAACCCTCAGAGGTGCGGATGCGTTGGTGACGTCCCCCTGGCCCAGAGACGCGGGGAGTTTTGCCACCAGCCTGGTAAGGATTCTCTTTTCTGCTGGAATGGGTGTCCCGATGGATTTCCCAAAGGATTGCCTTTGTGCTGGCTGTGTCTCTGTGCAGAAGGGTGCTCCTGACTGTGTGGCTTTAGCCCTGTGAGGGCTTTGGAGGAGAAGTGGCTAAAGCAGCTTTCTCTCCCTGGAGATGAGCAGCGTTTGGGTAGAAAAGCAGCGGTTGAGTCAGTAAAGCTTCTGGTTAGTGCTGCGCTCAGGCAGTGGAGCTCTGTCTCCTGGAGCTACGTTTCCTTTGGAGCCATCATTTTCTCAGCTGAGCCTGTGCGAGTCTCACAGACTGGAGCCCGTTGGGGTGGTGATGCTGGAGCTGGGGTCGATGGACCAAGTCTGATCAACGTTCTGATGATAATAGAAGTTTCCAATGGATATAATTAAGGGACATCTCCTTGGCTGGGCAGCCCCCGTGGACCAGCCAAGGAGAGCTCCCCGAGGTAGCTTTGGGGCGCCTTTGGATGGGATTGTGCCA
This sequence comes from Numenius arquata, assembly GCF_964106895.1. Classification (NCBI taxonomy): domain Eukaryota; kingdom Metazoa; phylum Chordata; class Aves; order Charadriiformes; family Scolopacidae; genus Numenius; species Numenius arquata. The sequence goes on from NW_027414907.1 coordinate 9,034, forward strand.
TCTCTGTGTGGTCTGACCGACCGGCTGACACAGACCCGTCCTTTCCGTACACAGCTGGACGTGTCTCCAAGGGTTGGTGATCCGCCAGCAGGTACAGGCAGTTGGTCACGGGTTTGCGTGTGCGAGTGGGTCCGTGCAGCGGTGTGAGCAGTGCCATCAGGCTGTCACTGTCCCATGCCATGCCCGAGGGCAGGCACCTTTGTTTTGGTGAGACTTTGGCAAAGGTTGCAGGGGCCGTGGGAGGAATTGATTGGAAATACGTCCCCCGTTAATCACCTGGAGCTGCAGGAAAAGAAAAGGGGAGGTGGGAAGTGTCAAGGGGGATGGGAAAGCTGGGGAAATCCTTGGGCTTTGAGGAGGAGATTTGAAGGATTTCAAGACGATTTGGGAAATGACTTTTATTCCTTTGAGCACTCTCTCTGGCCACACAAAAGCTGGCGGGGGCTTTCTTCTCCCCAGCTCCTGTTCTCAGGAGAACTGGAAAGGAATCCAGCCGGCTGCCATTAAATGGAGCAACTCCACCCGTTTGGAGCCATTTTCTGCCAGAGAATTCCTAAATTCAAACATTGTCCCCCTTCCTGGGGGATCAATGACCGCGGTAGAAACCCGGGCGTTGACAGGGAGCATTTGAAGCTCCTCCTAAAGCCACCACCTGTTTTTTATGGTACGAGTTTGGGGTTCAAAACTGAATCCAATCATTAAAAAGAGGTGGTGGTTGGACACAAACCATGGGCATGTCCGGGACGCAGCTGCCCACTCATCCCAGTTTCCCTACTGGGCTCGGCTTCTGCTGACTGCTTTTACCACCTGGAATTCCTGGGAGCCGAGGATTTGAGCCCCCAGGCCCCGGCTCTCCTTTTGCCTCCTAAAAAAGCTGAAAACAGATGAAGGAGGGGATTTTTCCCTGGGGATTGGGGGAGGAGGGATGGAAATGGCCCCCGGGGTTTCGCTTTGCTCCTTTTGCTTCTAGAAAAGCCCCAAATGCCTCAATCCCCGCCTTCTGCCCCAGGGCAGCCGCAGGGGTGAAGTGGTAGCCGGAGGGTCCATCTCCAGAGCGATGATTTCCCTGAGAAGAGGGAAATTTTGTGGGGGATGTAGTGGTGTGTGACGAGGAGGAGGGCAAGGAAGGTTAAAGGACGGTCTGTAGAATGAGTTTTATGCCCAGTGTGGTGGTGTTAGATTTTTTGGGCAGAACATCCAGGATTTTTGTTTTTTTTGATGGAGGATGAGGCAAAAATCCACGTTCAGCCATTGGAATGAGGACTAATGTTGGGAAAACAGGAGGAGGGAACCGGGGTTGGGGATGAGTGTCACTTGGCCCCTTCTCCACAGCGTGTTTTTGGGTGGAGGGTACCCCATTTTGGCCAGAAATGCCCAAAAATGCCAAGTGCTGTCCCAGTAAAGCACTGGTTTTGCTGACGTCACAGGCCGTTGCCGGCCTCCCGCGTTCCACACAACATTCCGAGGCGGCGGTCGCTCGCTGGCTGTGGGAGCTTCCTACCGCTGTGGAGAGTGACATTCAGCAGTTGGATTAGTTTTTTGGGGAAACCCCCAAATTGTCCTGCCCGATGGGGCCCAAAAAGCCTCCAGTGGCCGAAGGGTAACGCTGGGGGTGGGAAGGGGCGGTGGAAGTTGGTGGCGGAAGACTGAGTGATGTTTTGCTGGGAAATAGGGACCGGTTTTGCCCCACCTCACCACGTTTTCCCTCTTTTGAAGCGTTTGTTGCACCGTATCCGTTCCTGACGTGCCTTCCTCCCCCTCCTCTTCCTCCCCCTTTCAGCCGCATCAATGTCGGGGACCAGTTTCAGGCGGAGCTCCCTGCCCTGCGGGATAGATCCTGCTTGGGACAGGAGGAAGAAGAGCGAGCCTCCCTTGTCTGGAAGCCGTGGGGTGACATTGAATCCAACCCCGAGACGCAGGAGAAAGGTTTGTCTTAAACCTTTTCTTTGGGGAATCGGGAAAATTCCACCTTTTCAGAGTTACTTGATAGGGCGTTTGGGTTCTCTCCCGTCTTGTCTTGGCCCCGTAGCGTTGGAGGGAAGGAGATGGCTAATTTTTGGGAGGAAAGTGGATAAATCAGAACCGATGGTGCTCTCGGGAGCATCTTCCATGAGAAAGGGGGGGGGTTTTGCAGTCCCAGCTCATCTGCAGCCAGGGAGGAGTTTCTCTCTGGAGATCCCACTCCAAAAGCTGCTCTTCCTGTGGCAATAGTTGGAATATGGGCCTTTTTTCTGGGTCTTTTCTGGTTTCCGGTCTGTTTTCTGCCCTTCCTCCATTTCCCATCCATCTCCTGTGGCATCTTTTCTCCTTTTTGGAGGAAAACCTGACTCGTTGGTGTTTTTTCTTGCCTTTGTAGTTTCAAAGCTGCTGAAGATGGCCTCTTCCAGCAGCAGAGCCGGGGCAGGGCTGAACGCGGAGCTGGCTCTGCATTGCCTGCACGAGGCTCGGGGCAACGTTGCGGTAGGGAGCAGCGCTTCCCCCTGAAGAACCCGCTTTGTGACTGGTTTGAGCTGGGAGTTGCTCTGAGTTGGCTCTTCCAGGGGCCGGAATCTCTTTGCTCAAGGCGCCGGGTGCTGCCTGTGGCGGCGTTAAGGTCTGGTGGGGTGACAGAGCCCATCCCGGTGCATCCATTGGAGCTTGTTTGGATTCTGGGACAGTTGGGAGAATGGAATTTCTCTTTTTTCTTTTTTTTGCCCTTTTTCCTCCTCTGCCAGAGGAATTGAAGCCCTTTTTTCCCATTAAATCTGGCAGGAAGCTCTGGAAATGCTGCGCTCTGGGCCCCCCCGGAGACCTGAATGCCACCCCTTGGCTGATTACCATTACGCAGGTAAATGGGAGGAGAACAGATCCCTTGGCTTTGGGATTTATCCTTTAAAATGTGAGTTTTGGGTGGGGAAAACAGTAGTTTTAATCCATTTGTGGGGCTTTTTGAGGCAGGGAAATGCCTCTTCTAATAATTTGCCTGTGGCTGTTTATCCCAAGGCTCGGACACTTGGACCCCAGTGGAACAGCAGCTCTTTAAAGAGGCTTTTTACATGCATAAGAAGAATTTTCGCCTCATCCAGAAGGAGGTAAAGCCGTTGGAGCGGGGCGGAGCTCGTTAGCGGGGACGCTTTTAACCCAGAAAGCCCTATTTTCAATCCCACGTTGGAATCCTGTTCTTAGGACCCTTCTTCCTGCTAAAAACCCAGCGGGAGAAGGCATCGTTTGCCCTCATTTGTAATGACAAGGGAGTATTTAATATCCCTGGATTTCTCCCCTTAGATCCAGACTAAGACCGTGGCCCAGTGTGTTGAGTATTACTATACATGGAAGAAGAAGATCCGTTTTGGCAGCACTCGGCCTCGCCTGATGGAGAAAAGGGCCAAGAGAGGCCGGGACGACGCGGGAAAAGGCGAAGGCGAGGTAAAAAAACTGCTGGGGGGGTTTGTTCCCTTGACAAATCCATCTGCTCAAACGTTCCTTGCCAGGAAACAGGGATTTGGTTCATGAAATATATCACAGAATCACAGAATCACAGAGGTTGGAAGGGACCTTTTAAGATCATCTAGTCCAACCAATGAAAAAAAAAAAAAAAAAAAAAAAAAACACAACACAAAAAAACAAAAACAAAACCACCACACACGCAACCCACACACACCACCACACCACCCAACACTAATCCATATTCCCAAGCACTATGTCAACTCCTCTCTTGAATACCTCCAGGGATGGTGCCTCAACCACCTCCCTGGGCAGCCCATTCCAATGCCTGACAACCCTTTCAGTAAAGAAATATTTCCTAATATCTAACCTGAACTTCCCCTGGCGTAACTTGAGGCCATTGCCTCTTGTCCTATCATCTGTAACTTGGGAGAAGAGACCGACCCCCGCCTCTCTACAGCCTCCTTTCAGGTACTTGTAGAGAGCAATAAGGTCTCCCCTCAGCCTCCTCTTCCCCAGGCTGAACAGCCCCAGCTCCCTCAGCCTCTCTTCGTAAGACTTGTGCTCCAGACCCCTCACCAGCTTCGTTGCCCTTCTCTGCACCTGCTCCAGCACCTCAATGTCTTTCCTGTGGTAGGGGGCCCAAAACTGGACGCAGTACTCGAGGTGGGGTCTCACCAGTGCCGAGTACAGGGGGACGATCACCTCTCGGGTCCTACTCACTACACTGTTCTTGATACAGGCCAGGATGCTGTTGGCCTTTTTGGCCACCTGGGCACACTGCTGGCTCATGTTCAGCCTGCTGTCGACCAACACCCCCAGGTCCTTTTCTGCCAGGCAGCTCTCCAGCCATTCTTCCCCAAGCCTGTAGCGCTGCCTGGGGTTGCTGTGACCCAAGTGCAGGACCCGGCACTTGGCCTTATTGAACCTCATCCCGTTGGTCTCAGCCCATCGATCCAGCCTGTCTAGATCCCTCTGCAAAGCCTCTCTACCCTCCAGCAGATCAACACTCCCACCCAGCTTGGTGTCGTCTGCAAATTTGCTGAGGGTGCTTTCGATCCCCTCGTCCAGATCATTGATAAAGATGTTGAAGAGAATCGGCCCCAGTACCGAGCCCTGTGAGACACCACTCGTGACCGGTCGCCAACTGGACTTCATTCCATTCACCACCACTCTCTGGGCCCGGCCCTCCAGCCAGTTTTTAACCCAGCGGAGAGTATACCCATCTAAGCCATGAGCATCCAGTTTCTCCAGCAGGATACTGTGGGACACTGTATCAAAGGCCTTGCTAAAGTCTAGGTAGATAACATCCACAGCCTTTCCTTCATCCACCAAGCGAGTCACTTTGTCATAGAAGGAGATCAGGTTTGTCAAGCAGGACCTGCCCCTTGTGAACCCATGCTGGCTGGGCCTGATCGCCTGGGCGTCCTTCATGTGTTGCATAATGGCACTCAGGATGATCTGTTCCATCACCTTCCCAGGCACCGAGGTCAGACTGACAGGCCTGTAGTTCCCTGGATCATCCTTCCGACCCTTCTTGTGGATGGGCGTCACATTTGCTAGGCGCCAGTCGGCTGGGACCTCCCCAGTTTGCCACGACTGTTGGTAGATGATGGAAAGTGGCTCTGCAAGCACTTCTGCCAGCTCCCTCAGAACCCTCGGGTGAATCCCATCTGGGCCCATAGACTTGTTTATGTCGAGGTTATGGAGCAAGTCCCTCACCATCTCCCTTAGAATTACGGGGGGTTCGTCCTGCTCCCCGCCCCTAACTGCTAGCTCAGGGGTCTGGGTACTCGGGGGACACCCTACTCCACTGCTAAAGACCGAGGCAAAGAAGGCATTCAGTACCTCAGCCTTCTCCTCATCCTTTGTCACTATGTTACCTTCCATATCGAGGAGAGAGTGGAGGTTCTCCCGAGTCCTCCTCTTGCTATTAATATATTTATAGAAATTCTTTTTATTGTTTTTAACATCCAGGGCCAGGTTCAGTTCTAGCTGAGCTTTGGCCTTTCTAATCTTTTCCCTGCATAACTTTACTACACCTTTGTAATCTTCCTGAGTTGCCTGTCCTTTTTTCCAAAGGACATAAACTTTCCTTTTTTCCCTGAGCTGTGACCTTAACTCTTTGTTCAGCCAGGCCGGTCTCTTCCCTCGACAGCTCGCTTTCCTGCGCACAGGGACAGCCTGCTCCTGTGCTTTTAGGACTTCTTCCTTGAAAAGTGTCCAGCCTTCCTGGACTCCTTTGCCCTTCAGGGCTGCCTCCCAAGGGACTCTGTCAAGAAGACTTTTGAAAAGACCAAAGTCTGCCCTCCGGAAGTCCATGATGGCAGTCCTGCTGGTTCCCCTTCTTGCTTCCCTGAGAATCAGAAACTCTATCATTTCATGATCACTGTACCCCAGACGGCCTCCAACTGTCACATCCCCCACAAGTTCCTCTCTGTTTGCAAACAGCAGATCAAGTAGCGCTCCTTCCCTAGTTGGCTCACTCACCAGCTGTGTCAGGAAGTTATCCCCAACACACTCCAGGAATCTCCTAGACTGTTCCCTCTCAGCTGTATGGAGTGCCCAGCTGATATCTGGTAGGTTGAAGTCACCCACCAGGACAAGTGCAAGTGATCTCGAGACACCTGCTAGCTGCTTATAGAACATTTCATCAACCTCTGCATCCTGGTTGGGTGGTCTGTAATAGACTCCCACCACAATATCAGCCTTGCTGGTCCTCCCCTTGATTCGTACCCACAGGCACTCAACTCTACTATTACCCTCATTTATCTCCACACATTCATATTCCTCCCTAACATACAGGGCCACTCCTCCTCCTCTCCTTCCTTGCCTGTCCCTTCTGAAGAGCTTGTAGCCATCCATTGCAGCACTCCAGTCATTCGATTCATCCCACCACGTTTCCGTGATGGCAACTCACCTGTCATTCCGCTTGTATGCAACATACAACATAGCTTTTCATGCCTTACCACTGCATCCTTCTTCCTCCATTTTGGGGTAGGCCAACCTCCTAGAACCCCTGACTCAGAACCCTTCTGTGGTATCCAGCCTATCACTGTCCCTCATGTCATACCCAACACCTGCCTAATATATCTAATACCACTTCTGTGAGGAAACAGCCTCTCCCCTCCATTTTTTCTTACTCCTCTACCAGAATTCACTTTTTCACATTTGTAGATTTCATGGACTGTCCAATTTCTGTTTTCAACCTCATTTGAGATTTCTGGGTCCTGGTAGACTGTCAGAATAACAATGAGCAAGCAGTGTGCTCTTGCCAGTAGTCGCCAACGGAATCCTGGGCTGCCTAGGGAAGAGTGTGGCCAGTAGGTCGAGGGAAGTCATTCTCCCCCTCTACTCTGCACTGGTGAGGCCACAACTGGAATACTGCATCCAGTTCTGGGCTCCCCAGTTCAAGAGGGGCAGGGAACTACTGGAAAGAGTCCAGCGAAGGGCAACGAGGATGATTCAAGGATTGGAGCATCTCCCTTATGAGGAAAGGCTGAGAGAGCTGGGACTCTTTAGCCTGGAGAAGAGAAGGCTGAGGGGAGACCTTATCAATGCTTAATAGTATCTGAAGGGTGGGTTGAAGGAGGAGGGAGCCAGACTCTTTTCAGTGGTTGCCAGTGAGAGGACGAGGGGTAACGGGCACAAGCTGGAACACAGGAGGTTCCACTCAAATATGAGAAGAAACTTCTTCACGGTGAGGGTGCCAGAGCCCTGGAACAGGCTGCCCAGGGAGGGTGTGGAGTCCCCTTCTTTGGAGATTTTCAAGACCCGCCTGGATGCAGCCCTGAGTAACACGCTCTGACATGCTCTGGGCAATCCTGCTTCAGCAGGGGAGTGGGACTAGATGATCTTTATGGTCCCTTCCAACTCTAAAAATTCAGTGAAATTCAGTGAAAATGCTTTTCTGCTTGGGATGGTAGAAATAATATGTTTTTTCGTCCAAGTTTTGGCTTTGCACCCTGTTTTCCCAGCGGATTTTTGACGTTTTGAGACATTTCAAGCTATTTTTTGCCCGGTTTTCAGGCCGTTGGTAATCCAAAGAAGAAACCCCGTGGTGTTCCCAAAGAAAAGCCCACGCCGGGGCGTCACCACCTTCAGCCCCACAGTGCCTGCAGCTCCTCCGGGGATCCCGGGACCTCCCTGCGCTGGGACTTGCCCTGAGGTGAGTGTGGAAGGTCAGCCCTCCCTTTTTCTTCCCAAAAAGCCTCCTTTGGGCTCAAAAAAACACCCGGGGGGGGGAGGGGGCAGAGGGGAGGGCAGCTGGAGGATTGCCCTTGCCCAGGTGCCACTTGATTTGACTTTCAACCCCCAACATTCTGTCTTTTTGGAGTCGGGGAGACCTTCCCTGGAGCCGTGAGGTTCAGAGCGGCCCCTCCTTGTGCAAAAGCCTCAGGTTTCCCCTTTTTGCCCAGGACAAACTCAAGTTCCATTGAGTTTTGTGGCCCGAGGCTTGCCCACTCCAGTCCCTCACAGCCAGCAAAATGCCTCCAGTTTTAATTTCACCTCATTTGCAGTGATCAACCAATTATTGTCACATTTTAACCGGCAACAATTCATCTTCTTTAACCACTGACATCCAGAACGGTGTCGTTTTGCGTCCAAACAAACCAGGAATTCACACAAGTAGGAAATGACGAAGCTCGGTCTAATGAATTTCTAGAGAAAGGATGTAAAAACCCCTTTTTTTCTCTCATTTCCAGAGTATTTGAGAAGATCCCGACGAGAAACACCCCAATGAGGCTCCATCCCCCCCGGGCTGTTTGAAAGGCCCCGGGCACCGACACCGACCCACCGGCGGGGCCATTTTTCCCTGCATGGCGGGCCTGTGCTGGTGACTGGGAGCGCTCCCTGCCCTCCCTGCCAACAACAGCCCATCCCAGCAGGGAGAGCTCCATGTGCCCCTTGTCCCCCCCAGACCTCCAAGGCCCCCGGCCCTCCCTCCCATCGTTGCCACCCCTCAGCACTGGCAGCTCCCTGTCGTCCCTGCACCCCCCAGAAAGGCAGCCCCCCCAGCCCCAGAGCCACCAACTGTCCCGTGATGACAGCCTGTCTCTCCTGTCCCTTCGGGAGCCCCTGGACTCCTGGCCCCCCCTGCCACCCCTGAGCCATGGCCAGGGCCAGGCGTGCTCTCCCAAGGAAGACAGAGCAGAGGTGCCAGGCTGGATGGGAGGGAGAGGAGCCGGCAGGGACAGGGACAAGGCTGCGGAGGGACATGGCCTGCTTTGGGCCGGGGACACGGATGCTTCTCCTGGAGGGAGGGCAAGAAGAGAGACAAAGGAGAGCGACTGGGAGATGGAGACGAGCTCCTGCACCCTCCTCGGACACGCTCCAAAAAGAAAGGCTTTTCCCTCTCTTAATGAGGAATAGTCAACCCGCCAGCCCTGACAAGGGCACCGTGTTCCACCAAGTCAAGCTCAGTGTGTGCCAGGAGGTGCCGTGGTCTCTGCTGGCCACGTGAGGGTCACGGCCACCGTGTCCAGTGCTGCCAAGTCGGTCATCCAAGTCCTCATGGAGAATCAAGGTAGTTCCTCCTCGCAATCCAGAGGTGGCAGCTCCACCAAGGGCGGATGTACCTTGTCTGTGTTGCTGTAAACACCAGGCAGAACCTGCTGCCCTCAATAAATGGTTGAGCAAAGCAATTGTGCATCCAAACTTGTGCTGTGTTGCCCTAAGACAGGAGGGGAAGAAGCCCCAAGTAGGATGGAAGATGGTTCTTTTGTCTCCTGATCCCCTTTTTTGTCAGCTCGGAGGACTCCCTGTTGAGTGGTGAGGAAGGGGAGTGTGGTTTGAAGGTCCCGTGGGTGGGTTGAGCTGTGTCTGGGGCTTGGGATCTTGCTTGGATGCCAGGTCGGGTGGAAAGCTGCTCCCCTGAAGTGCTTTTTGGTGTGAATTCCAGCTTGGGTTTAGTTTTGATGTTTGTCCAGCTGGGGGTCCTGGTGTAGGGGGCAGAGACCTTCCTGTTCTCCATCCTCTTCTCCAGCCCCTTGAACCCCATTTTCTAGGTGGAGGTTGGGTTCAGAACATGGAACCTGGCCCTACATCTGTCAGACCATCCCTGCGTTTCCCTTCCTGATGTTCCTGCAGAGATTGTGCCTGTCTGTGGGTCATCTCTCTCCTGACCCAACCCACCTCTGCGCTCTCCATCCATCTGCCCGCCCATCCCTCCATCCAGAGGGGACGCATTTTTCAGATAAAACCTGGTGTAGCTGGAGCACCTCCAGCCGAGCACTGGGAGCACTGGGACAGATCTCTTCCTTTTGCACTGCTTTCCTTCCCATGTGGCAAAAGAGAAAACAGCTCTGGTGGCCTTCACGTGCCACGTTATCTGGTGAGAGGTTGGTGGTCACCATGAGCTGTGTCACGCCGGTGTCTGGGCCTGATGTTTCCTGCCAGTGAACAGATTTTTTGGGGGAACTTTATTTTTTTTTAATATTTTTATTTTTGGTTTGCGTTTGGACGTGTCAGCAGCAGCCAAAGCAGGAGACAAGAAGGAATGTGGTGGGGCAGCAGAGGTGGATGGGGCCTCCCTGGGGCTGTGGTTTGGTGGTGAGGGCAGGATGAGGTCTGCTGGGCTTTGTGGGGAAGAAGGGTGTGAGGGAGCTCTGAAATGCAAATCAAAGCCTTTTTGGTGACTGGCTGAGGAGTTAGAGGCAGCTGAGAGGTGGGAAGGGGCAAAGCCATGCAGAGATGTCTCCATCAGCCCTCTCCAACACCTCCCATCCCCTCGGCCTCCCTCCCTGCAGACAGGGAGTGGGTGACACCAGCCCCAAACCCACCTTTCCCTTTTCCCTTCACCCCTTAGTCCTTCTCAAAGGTCTGGTGGATCAGATGGGGCCTTTGGTGGACCTTCCTGATGAGAAGGCCCTCCAGATGTATCCTCTCCCATGCTTGGGTGCTGCTGGCAGCAGGTCCCGGTGCTGGACGTGCCTTTGGGAAAGGTCTTGTTGGGCTCCAACCAAATGAGGCGAGGTCCCCAGCCAAGACTTGGGAGGGACTCCGGCTCCTACCTCCATGTGGTGGAGGATTAAGCACCTACGAGGCCCTCAGATACCCACGCAAAGGGCCGACAATCAGAGGCAAAACAGATTTTGATTAATGGACCTTTTTAATTAATTTATGATCAATAAACACCACGATGATGTTGACAGCTGGAGCCAACTCTTCTCCTGCAAGTGGCTCGGGCAGCGGGTTTTGGCCAAGGGCTGTGTCTCTGAGGCTGCAGATGAAGCAATTGGGTGCCCAGGGCTCTGGAGAGGTGCTTGTGGAGGTTGGAGATGGAGTGCAGGTGGCTTTGAGCCAAGGGATGCCATCTTGGGCCAAGTTCCCCCAGCCAGGGCCTGCGGGAACTGGCAGTTCAGCGTGATCCTTGCCAGGGATTGCCCAGAGCATTTCTCTGGTCTCACCACAGGGAGGGAGCAACAAGCTTGTGGGGGAAGCCCAGGGGATCTCCAGAGTTCTAAGGAGCCTTTGCCTGCTCCAAACCAGCCTGGGAGCTCCACTGCGTTTGCTTGATTAAACCAAGCGTGGAGCTCCACTGGCAGGAGCTCAGAGAGGTGGCGAGCGTGGAGCTGAGGCTTGTAGAACCCCCGTCTGCCCCAGGAGCAGTGGGAGACGGCTCTTCAGTCCAGTCTCCTCTGAGCTTCCATGGGTGGAGAGGGGTCTCCGTGGTCCCGTGCGCATCCTCCCCTGCTCCAGACCCTCCCAGACCCGTGTATCCTCCCCGGTTGCTGCACAATCACTGGGCTCAGTCCCTGCGCTCCGTCCCCAGGGGGGCTGGATTCACCTGGTTGGGATCCCTCATTCCCTGGTGGGTCTTTAAACCCCCTCTGTGGGGCAGGCGTGGGGATCATGTCCCCCAGGGAGAAGCACCTTTGCCTCTGAAGCCAAAGGAGTGCGCCCGCCAGAAGATCCTCAGAGATAGACCTCTGTCTGCCCTTTCTCTCCTCTCCTGCACGTTTCTATTGTGGGCCGCTCGCTTTTGGTTTCCTTTTCAAATCTCCAGTTGTATTTCCTGCTCTGGGACGTTTCTCTTCTCTGGTACCCCAAGGGTAGAACGTGACTTGGGGGGGGGCTGAGGCTTGATGTTGGGGAGAACGTGGAGGGACCAGAGCTTCTCCAGCGCTCTGGATCTTCTCTAGCCGTGAGGAAGCTTTGGAAAATCGGGGAGAACATGAAGCTGACAAGCTTTGAAGAGCAGAAAACAGCTCCAGTTAATCCCAGAGCCCAGACAGCCTGGGAAATTCCCAGTGTTGAAGGGAAAATGCAACCACCAATGAGGCAGAGGCCTTTTGCAGATGCTTTTCCCCAGCTGCACCCAAGCTGGTTCAAGAGAGGGTGTTTGAGGGGAGCAGAGCCGCCCCCTCAAACGCTGCATTATGAAGGGAGGGCTTGTTTCCTACCACAAGGCTTTTTTTTTCTAAGCCCGTCAAAGCCCTGAAGAAAGGCCAGGGCTTGTCTGTCTTCTCGAAATAGCCTCGGGGTGGGGTTTGCTGGTGAGTCCCGCACCTCCAGCATCTCAGGGCTTGGGGGGGTTTAGCAATGCGACTTGCAAGCCCCTGTGCTCTGGTGGTGCTTGGAGGGGGGTGTCCCTCCTTCAGGGTTTGGGGGATGGCTGCAGCCTGGGGCTGAGCTGGGAAGGTGGGACCTGGTGGGGTGCAGGCACCCGAACTGCGCTTTGTTCTCCTCTGGCTCCATCCCTCTCTCCAGAGGATGCTGTTGACCCCATCAACCCTTGCCCTGCCTGGCAGGGGGGTGCGTGGTTTGGCTGGAGTGCCCTCCCCGTCAGGGATGCGGCATTTGTGAATGGGGATGAAGCTCCTTTGGGACAATTTGGGAGGAGGTCGGATCTCCCATCCCGACCTAATGGGGGTGCTGGCACTGCAGAGCCTCCCAGGCTGTGCTGAAAAGGCCTTCCTAAGGAGGGGGGAAAGCTGCAGCCTGTCTCCTTCCTCAGGCAGTGGGGAACACAGCCAGCTGGGCTCATGGCCATGGGAAGAGCTGGTCCAGTTGCCAGCCCTCCAGCCCCCTGCCCTCCCCCACCAATTTTTGGCCCCGCGCTTGGAGATTTGCAGCCGCTGCTGCTGCTGGTTTCAGTTCTGCTCCAAGGCCAGCTCAAGCCCAGCAAAGCCTGGGGGGGACACGGGTCTTTGTGAAGGAGGGGTTGGGTTGATGTTGGGGAGCGGGAGGGAAATGTCCTTTCTCAAGAGAAGAGCCCCTGCTGCGCGCACAGAGGAGTGCTCTGGCCAAGCGGTCGCGGGGTCGACTTGTGAGGCTGCAGAGCGAGCAGGAGGCGAATACCTCGCTGCTGAGAGAGCTGAGGGGGGAAAGGGAGGGCTTTTTTTAGAGCCAGGTCAGCCGAGGCCCAGCAGCTGCAGCGAGGAGCAGTGGCTGGGCTGAGCTGAGATGGTGCAGAGCTCGGCTGAGACCATGCTGCGTGGTGGAGGCCACTGTTGTCTAGCAGTAAGTCCCGAGAGTCTGGGATGCTGAAGATCCCTGGAGAAGTCATGAGCATCCTCCTGCCCTCATCTTTCTGCCTGGCATTTCCTACTTGACTACTCTATATTGGAAGAATCCTTCCATATTTCCCCCTGTCTTCTCCAGGGCAGACACACACGACCGTGTCCAAGGCACAGCTGAGACCCTGGTTCCTCACAATCCCTTGTGACTTCTCAGATGCTGCTGTTCTTCTCCCTGGGCCAAGAGAGTCACTCCTGGTGGAAAAATCCCCCCCTCCTCCATGCAGAGACACGGGCTGCCACCAGAGTCCTGCTCCACCACCTTGACCCGGTCATTACAGCTGCTCTCCAATGGCTCCACCTGCAAAAACCCTCTTGGAGATGCTGTTGCTCTGCTGCCCTCCCAATTCCCAGGCTCTCAGCACTGAAACGTGGGTCTTCCCAGACCCAGGAGTCTGCTCTGTTTGCAGGGTCAGATGTACGGGGCTGGGAGGGAGAGGACCCATGAGGAAACTGTGACTTGGTAAGACCCACATCTGGGACCAAAGGGCAGGAGAGGCTTCTTGTTGAGAGCCCCTGACATCCCATGGCCAAAGACGAGCTCAGGAGACTCAGCCAGCCCACAGGCACGAGAAGGAGGCAGGAGAGGCAGGAAGAAAAGCCCCAGAGGATGCGCAGGGGTCAGCAGAGGACCGCCAAGAGACTTTGCGGCTCCTCTTTGTGGGGAAGCGCCTGCGGCCACACGTGGGTTGTTCCCAGGCGCAGCAACGCCCAGAGCGGACACCTCTTGTGCCGCTGCCTCAGCTGCTCAGAAAGCAGAGCCTGCCAGCTCCGGCCAGCCAGGGATGGGGAAGGGGCCGTCGGGCAGGGCCAGTTGGGCGCCCATGGCCCATCTCCCCACCGTCGCCTTGCTGCTGTTGGGTGAGTGGGAGCTGGGCACGTGTTGGGGACGGGGCTGGGGCTGCCAGGCTTTGGGAGCGGGGCCTGGGGACTCGGCTTTGTGGAGAGCTGCCTTAAATCAGGAGAGAGGTTTCAAGACCATGGGTTGCACAGCGTTGGGCAAAGATCTGTGCACAGGCCTGTCAAGATCCTCGCACACCTGCCAAAAATAAAGGGTTTTGTCTCTCTTCATTTATTACATTTTGTTGGTGATGTCACCATCCCCGCCCCAGGATCCCACCGGGTGTCACGGAGACTTACCAATTTGTTAACTCCATGACCCATTTTTGGGGCTTTGGGGGGTCCTGGTGTACGAGATGGACACCTTCATGCTGGCCACCCTCTTCTCCCCAGCCCCTTGAAGGACAATGTTTTCTAGATGAAGGTGACCGTGGAGATGTCCCTGCCCAAGGTCTACCTTGGCAACTTGGAGGCCATCTGCACCGGGATGAGGAAAAGTCAGCCCTCCATCCCCTCAGGAGCTTTGCTGAAGCCCTGCGTGCCATAGCTCTGCCGGGACTGATGTTCCTTGGGGCTTTAGGTCCGTGGAAGATCTCTCCCCTTGCTCTCCTCCCCCTGTGGCCTGGTTTTGTCAATAACAGCGCTGCGGTGCCCTCTGGGCAGACACAATGACTGTGGCTTTTCCCACGGCCAAGGTCTTGCTGCTCCACGTCCCCCCAGTGCGCGCATGGACCTCCAAGATGGAGGCAGGAGGCATCACCTCCAGCCCTGCCTCCCAGCCTCTGGCTGTGAGCTCGGCTCCCACCCTCCTTCCCCCCTTCCCGACCGTGGAGCCGTGCTGCCTTGTGCTTCCCAGCCAAGGTGCCCCCCTCCTGCCTGCACCCCAACCTTCCCCCTGAGCTCCCCAGAACACACCAAGGGCCCAGAGTCCAGCATCAGGAGTTTCACCTCAGGGAGACACTTGGCTCCAGGGCCAGTGTTGGGTGGCGCTGGTGCGGGAGGCTTGAGACTCGACAGGGGGGAGGTTGAGCTTGGGGCAGATGTCGGGGGCTGTTGATGCCGACGCCCCAACAACATCTGTCCCGCAGCTGGGCAACCCCGCTCCCGTCTCACGGGGGAGGTTTCCAGCCCGGTTCCCGTGCCCCACAGATGGGTGGGTGTAGGGTGCAGAGGGCCAGGAACGACTGCCCCTTGGAGCTGAGCGTGGGGAGACGGGCTCAGTCCTTGTCAGGTGGGCACATTTCCAGGACACGTCTGTCAGGGTGATGGCAGCAGGGAGGGAACCCCTCGGGTCGGTGGGCGCAGGGGATGGCAGCTCCCTCCCAGCACTCGGGCTCCTCCAGCTAGGAGTTTGGCAGCTCTCCCAGCGCCCTTTAGAAAATTCACTCCGAGACAGAGGAGAAACACCAAGTGTCCACTTCAGAACAAATCCTTTATAATTCACCTCCCACAAACGCTCTGCCAACACACGCGCCTCTGCACTGGTCACTGCAACAAGATGCCCAGTGCCCCGGGAACTGGCCCTGGCTACCGGCACCTCCCCGGGAAATGGGAAGTGTTGGAGGGATGCAGGACCTTGAGAGCATCACTCTGTGAGGCTGGAGCCACCCAACCATCCCCCTGCGTCCTCCTGGGCTGCAGGGATGGACCTGGAATGGAGACGCTGCTGCCTGGGAGCAGGAGGGGCATCTGCAGGGGTAAAGGCACCCGGGTGGGTGTGAGATTCAAGGGTCCTTCCTCAGGGGACAGAGCGGGGGCTGAGCAAAAGAGAGCAGAGCGATGGTAGCACCTCCCTTGGGCACGATCCCCTCAGTGACCAGACCCCAGCTGGGAGTCTGGGGGGAGTGTAACTCCCACCACCCTCATGATATGGGGACAGCGAGGAGCCCGGGGCAGTGAGGCCATCAGATGACACCGGGGACAGGGATGTGCGCAGGGAGAGGGGCTGCATCTCTCCAGGACGAGGGTGATGATGGGGGCAGAAGTCAGGAGGAGCAGGGTGAGGACAGAGCGCAGGATCCAGATCCAGAGGGGTATGGCTGGTGCTGGAAGAGAGGAGGGTCACAGTGTGGACAAGGAATATCCAGGTGGAAGGAGACGGTGGGAAAGGTTAAAAACAATGGCTCACCTGTGGGTGGGATCACTGGTTTTGGTGAGAGAAGACTGTCAGAGAAATGAAGTCCTTTTGAGTCTCATTCTCCTGCACTGGGACCATCCCAGACACCAAGCTGACCCCCAGCTCACGTTCTGGTTTCACCAGACTCCTGGGGAACCACCCAGCACATGCAAATGTCCCCAGTTTCCCTGACACCAGCTCATAGAGGTAGAGGGGACACCTTGGAGCATCCCTGGCACAGCCTGGGCTCTGTTGGGAACCCCAGCCCTGGATTTCTTATCCTGGGCGTTGTCTGCAGCAGAGGTGTGGGATGGAGGGAGATGGCAAACCCCTGGAATGGGGTCTGTCTCCAGAGCATCCATTAGTGGAGAAAAGACAGACAGGCAAGGACACACTCGTCCATGCTGACTAGTAGAAGAAAGGGCCAGGGTGAGAGTCTCCAGCTCTCCCAGGTACTGCACAGACCAAGCACCTGTGGGGACCCCCTCACCCACCATCTCTCAACCCTGGGGATCAATCCATCCCTGCATTGCACAGCTGTGGCTCTGGGTTCGATCTGGCACCACCACTGTGCCCTTTGCGTGATGCTGGGGCAGGAGAGGAGCAGGATGCTCCCCCGGGACTGGGAGGAGTTGCCCCGGTGGCAAAGGCTGGGCTGAACTGCATCCTGACCCCAACAATCTCAACTGCCCAGGGACACGCCATGGGGCACAGCAGGGTCCTCACTGCAATCTGGAGTCTGGGCACAGGCAGGCATTCACCGGGGTGCCTGCTCATGCACCAGTGCCACGTCTCACCTGTGACCACCAGGTTCTGTGCTTTGCTGAGGGCAGAGTTCCTCACCCAGTTGCTCTCGTTCCTGTGCTGGTACCCACACCTGTACGTCCCCACATTCCCATTCGTCATGATCAAATGCTTGGAGTAGGTCAACTGTCCCCATGTGGCATTCAGGCTGTGCTCCTCCACCCCATCCTTGCAGAAGACAATTCGTGTAGGAGGAGAGTGTCCTCCAATGGAGCAGCGAAGCAAAACCCGTTCTCCCTCCTGAGCCTTGGAGGTGTTCAGGAAGAGTTCAGGAGCCGGGAGGTCACCTGGAGAGATGGCACAGGGATGCCCCGGGGTGGAGTTACTTTTGTGCAAACAGAGTGGAAGAGTCTCCTGTTTCACAAATGGGATGTGAAGCCCCTCTCCCTTCCCATCTCCACTCCTTCACCCCTCTTTTCTGCCCCCATCCCTGTGCTCACCATCACCTGGGGAGCTGCAGATGTCCTGGGTGGTCACGCTGGCACCTGAACCGTGGGGCAGAGAGGGCGTTAGTTAGAAGACAGTTGCCATCACCACCAGGAAAAGAACTTTCATTTCCATTCAGCACAAGAAAAATGACAAAGCTCTGCCTCTTCCCCCTCCCCATGCACAAGCCCCACAAGACCCTTTCTCTGCCAAGTCCCCAGGCCCCGCTCCCAAAGCCTGGCAGCCCCAGCCCCGTCCCCAACACGTGCCCAGCTCCCACTCACCCAACAGCAGCAAGGCGACGGTGGGGAGATGGGCCATGGGCGCCCAACTGGCCCTGCCCGACGGCCCCTTCCCCATCCCTGGCTGGCCGGAGCTGGCAGGCTCTGCTTTCTGAGCAGCTGAGGCAGCGGCACAAGAGGTGTCCGCTCTGGGCGTTGCTGCGCCTGGGAACAACCCACGTGTGGCCGCAGGCGCTTCCCCACAAAGAGGAGCTGCAAAGTCTCTTGGCGGTCCTCTGCTGACCCCTGCGCATCCTCTGGGGCTTTTCTTCCTGCCTCTCCTGCCTCCTTCTCGTGCCTGTGGGCTGGCTGAGTCTCCTGAGCTCGTCTTTGGCCATGGGATGTCAGGGGCTCTCAACAAGAAGCCTCTCCTGCCCTTTGGTCCCAGATGTGGGTCTTACCAAGTCACAGTTTCCTCATGGGTCCTCTCCCTCCCAGCCCCGTACATCTGACCCTGCAAACAGAGCAGACTCCTGGGTCTGGGAAGACCCACGTTTCAGTGCTGAGAGCCTGGGAATTGGGAGGGCAGCAGAGCAACAGCATCTCCAAGAGGGTTTTTGCAGGTGGAGCCATTGGAGAGCAGCTGTAATGACCGGGTCAAGGTGGTGGAGCAGGACTCTGGTGGCAGCCCGTGTCTCTGCATGGAGGAGGGGGGGATTTTTCCACCAGGAGTGACTCTCTTGGCCCAGGGAGAAGAACAGCAGCATCTGAGAAGTCACAAGGGATTGTGAGGAACCAGGGTCTCAGCTGTGCCTTGGACACGGTCGTGTGTGTCTGCCCTGGAGAAGACAGGGGGAAATATGGAAGGATTCTTCCAATATAGAGTAGTCAAGTAGGAAATGCCAGGCAGAAAGATGAGGGCAGGAGGATGCTCATGACTTCTCCAGGGATCTTCAGCATCCCAGACTCTCGGGACTTACTGCTAGACAACAGTGGCCTCCACCACGCAGCATGGTCTCAGCCGAGCTCTGCACCATCTCAGCTCAGCCCAGCCACTGCCCCTCGCTGCAGCTGCTGGGCCTCGGCTGACCTGGCTCTAAAAAAAGCCCTCCCTTTCCCCCCTCAGCTCTCTCAGCAGCGAGGTATTCGCCTCCTGCTCGCTCTGCAGCCTCACAAGTCGACCCCGCGACCGCTTGGCCAGAGCACTCCTCTGTGCGCGCAGCAGGGGCTCTTCTCTTGAGAAAGGACATTTCCCTCCCGCTCCCCAACATCAACCCAACCCCTCCTTCACAAAGACCCGTGTCCCCCCCAGGCTTTGCTGGGCTTGAGCTGGCCTTGGAGCAGAACTGAAACCAGCAGCAGCAGCGGCTGCAAATCTCCAAGCGCGGGGCCAAAAATTGGTGGGGGAGGGCAGGGGGCTGGAGGGCTGGCAACTGGACCAGCTCTTCCCATGGCCATGAGCCCAGCTGGCTGTGTTCCCCACTGCCTGAGGAAGGAGACAGGCTGCAGCTTTCCCCCCTCCTTAGGAAGGCCTTTTCAGCACAGCCTGGGAGGCTCTGCAGTGCCAGCACCCCCATTAGGTCGGGATGGGAGATCCGACCTCCTCCCAAATTGTCCCAAAGGAGCTTCATCCCCATTCACAAATGCCGCATCCCTGACGGGGAGGGCACTCCAGCCAAACCACGCACCCCCCTGCCAGGCAGGGCAAGGGTTGATGGGGTCAACAGCATCCTCTGGAGAGAGGGATGGAGCCAGAGGAGAACAAAGCGCAGTTCGGGTGCCTGCACCCCACCAGGTCCCACCTTCCCAGCTCAGCCCCAGGCTGCAGCCATCCCCCAAACCCTGAAGGAGGGACACCCCCCTCCAAGCACCACCAGAGCACAGGGGCTTGCAAGTCGCACTGCTAAACCCCCCCAAGCCCTGAGATGCTGGAGGTGCGGGACTCACCAGCAAACCCCACCCCGAGGCTATTTCGAGAAGACAGACAAGCCCTGGCCTTTCTTCAGGGCTTTGACGGGCTTAGAAAAAAAAAGCCTTGTGGTAGGAAACAAGCCCTCCCTTCATAATGCAGCGTTTGAGGGGGCGGCTCTGCTCCCCTCAAACACCCTCTCTTGAACCAGCTTGGGTGCAGCTGGGGAAAAGCATCTGCAAAAGGCCTCTGCCTCATTGGTGGTTGCATTTTCCCTTCAACACTGGGAATTTCCCAGGCTGTCTGGGCTCTGGGATTAACTGGAGCTGTTTTCTGCTCTTCAAAGCTTGTCAGCTTCATGTTCTCCCCGATTTTCCAAAGCTTCCTCACGGCTAGAGAAGATGCAGAGCGCTGGAGAAGCTCTGGTCCCTCCACGTTCTCCCCAACATCAAGCCTCAGCCCCCCCCCAAGTCACGTTCTACCCTTGGGGTACCAGAGAAGAGAAACGTCCCAGAGCAGGAAATACAACTGGAGATTTGAAAAGGAAACCAAAAGCGAGCGGCCCGCAATAGAAACGTGCAGGAGAGGAGAGAAAGGGCAGACAGAGGTCTCTCTCTGAGGATCTTCTGGCGGGCGCACTCCTTTCGCTTCAGAGGCAAAGGTGCTTCTCCCTGGAGGACATCATCCCCACGCCTGCCCCACAGAGGGGGTTTAAAGACCCACCAGGGAATGAGGGATCCCAACCAGGTGAATCCAGCCCCCCTGGGGACGGAGCGCAGGGACTGAGCCCAGTGATTGTGCAGCAACCGGGGAGGATACACGGGTCTGGGAGGGTCTGGAGCAGGGGAGGATGCGCACGGGACCACGGAGACCCCTCTCCACCCATGGAAGCTCAGAGGAGACTGGACTGAAGAGCCGTCTCCCACTGCTCCTGGGGCAGACGGGGGTTCTACAAGCCTCAGCTCCACGCTCGCCACCTCTCTGAGCTCCTGCCAGTGGAGCTCCACGCTTGGTTTAATCAAGCAAATGCAGTGGAGCTCCCAGGCTGGTTTGGAGCAGGCAAAGG
The DNA here is from genome assembly GCF_964106895.1 of Numenius arquata. Classification (NCBI taxonomy): domain Eukaryota; kingdom Metazoa; phylum Chordata; class Aves; order Charadriiformes; family Scolopacidae; genus Numenius; species Numenius arquata. The sequence continues at coordinate 29,360 of NW_027414907.1, forward strand.
CTCCTTAGAACTCTGGAGATCCCCTGGGCTTCCCCCACAAGCTTGTTGCTCCCTCCCTGTGGTGAGACCAGAGAAATGCTCTGGGCAATCCCTGGCAAGGACCACGCTGAACTGCCAGTTCCCGCAGGCCCTGGCTGGGGGAACTTGGCCCAAGATGGCATCCCTTGGCTCAAAGCCACCTGCACTGCATCTCCAACCTCCACAAGCACCTCTCCAGAGCCCTGGGCACCCAATTGCTTCATCTGCAGCCTCAGAGACACAGCCCTTGGCCAAAACCCGCTGCCCGAGCCACTTGCAGGAGAAGAGTTGGCTCCAGCTGTCAACATCATCGTGGTGTTTATTGATCATAAATTAATTAAAAAGGTCCATTAATCAAAATCTGTTTTGCCTCTGATTGTCGGCCCTTTGCGTGGGTATCTGAGGGCCTCGTAGGTGCTTAATCCTCCACCACATGGAGGTAGGAGCCGGAGTCCCTCCCAAGTCTTGGCTGGGGACCTCGCCTCATTTGGTTGGAGCCCAACAAGACCTTTCCCAAAGGCACGTCCAGCACCGGGACCTGCTGCCAGCAGCACCCAAGCATGGGAGAGGATACATCTGGAGGGCCTTCTCATCAGGAAGGTCCACCAAAGGCCCCATCTGATCCACCAGACCTTTGAGAAGGACTAAGGGGTGAAGGGAAAAGGGAGAGGTGGGTTTTGGGCTGGTGTCACCCACTCCCTGTCTGCAGGGAGGGAGGCCGAGGGGATGGGAGGTGTTGGAGAGGGCTGATGGAGACATCTCTGCATGGCTTTGCCCCTTCCCACCTCTCAGCTGCCTCTAACTCCTCAGCCAGTCACCAAAAAGGCTTTGATTTGCATTTCAGAGCTCCCTCACACCCTTCTTCCCCACAAAGCCCAGCAGACCTCATCCTGCCCTCACCACCAAACCACAGCCCCAGGGAGGCCCCATCCACCTCTGCTGCCCCACCACATTCCTTCTTGTCTCCTGCTTTGGCTGCTGCTGACACGTCCAAACGCAAACCAAAAATAAAAATATTAAAAAAAAATAAAGTTCCCCCAAAAAATCTGTTCACTGGCAGGAAACATCAGGCCCAGACACCGGCGTGACACAGCTCATGGTGACCACCAACCTCTCATCAGATAACGTGGCACGTGAAGGCCACCAGAGCTGTTTTCTCTTTCGCCACATGGGAAGGAAAGCAGTGCAAAAGGAAGAGATCTGTCCCAGTGCTCCCAGTGCTCGGCTGGAGGTGCTCCAGCTACACCAGGTTTTATCAGCAAAATGCGTCCCCTCTGGATGGAGGGATGGGCGGGCAGATGGATGGAGAGCGCAGATCAGGGGATCAGGAGACAAAAGAACCATCTTCCATCCTACTTGGGGCTTCTTCCCCTCCTGTCTTAGGGCAACACAGCACAAGTTTGGATGCACAATTGCTTTGCTCAACCATTTATTGAGGGCAGCAGGTTCTGCCTGGTGTTTACAGCAACACGGACAAGGTACATCCGCCCTTGGTGGAGCTGCCACCTCTGGATTGCGAGGAGGAACTACCTTGATTCTCCATGAGGACTTGGATGACCGACTTGGCAGCACTGGACACGGTGGCCGTGACCCTCACGTGGCCAGCAGAGACCACGGCACCTCCTGGCACACACTGAGCTTGACTTGGTGGAACACGGTGCCCTCGTCAGGGCTGGCGGGTTGACTATTCCTCATTAAGAGAGGGAAAAGCCTTTATTTTTGGCAGGTGTCCGAGGAGGGTGCAGGAGCTCGTCTCCATCTCCCAGTCGCTCTCCTTTGTCTCTCTTCTTGCCCTCCCTCCAGGAAAAGCATCCGTGTCCCCGGCCCAAAGCAGGCCATGTCCCTCCGCAGCCTTGTCCCTGTCCCTGCCGGCTCCTCTCCCTCCCATCCAGCCTGGCACCTCTGCTCTGTCTTCCTTGGGAGAGCACGCCTGGCCCTGGCCATGGCTCAGGGGGGGCAGGGGGGGCCAGGAGTCCAGGGGCTCCCGAAGGGACAGGAGAGACAGGCTGTCATCACGGGACAGTTGGTGGCTCTGGGGCTGGGGGGGCTGGCTTTCTGGGGGGTGCAGGGACGACAGGGAGCTGCCAGTGCTGAGGGGTGGCAACGATGGGAGGGAGGGCCGGGGGCCTTGGAGGTCTGGGGGGGACAAGGGGCACATGGAGCTCTCCCTGCTGGGATGGGCTGTTGTTGGCAGGGAGGGCAGGGAGCGCTCCCAGTCACCAGCACAGGCCCGCCATGCGGGGAAAAATGGCCCCGCCGGTGGGTCGGTGTCGGTGCCCGGGGCCTTTCAAACAGCCCGGGGGGGATGGAGCCTCATTGGGGTGTTTCTCGTCGGGATCTTCTCAAATACTCTGGAAATGAGAGAAAAAAAGGGGTTTTTACATCCTTTCTCTAGAAATTCATTAGACCGAGCTTCGTCATTTCCTACTTGTGTGAATTCCTGGTTTGTTTGGCCGCAAAACGACACCGTTCTGGATGTCAGTGGTTAAAGAAGATGAATTGTTGCCGGTTAAAATGTGACAATAATTGGTTGATCACTGCAAATGAGGTGAAATTAAAACTGGAGGCATTTTGCTGGCTGTGAGGGACTGGAGTGGGCAAGCCTCGGGCCACAAAACTCAATGGAACTTGAGTTTGTCCTGGGCAAAAAGGGGAAACCTGAGGCTTTTGCACAAGGAGGGGCCGCTCTGAACCTCACGGCTCCGGGGAAGGTCTCCCCAACTCCAAAAAGACAGATTTTTTGGGTTGCAAGTAAAAGAAAACCTCCAAGAGGTACCTGGGCAAGGGCAATCCTCCAGCTGCCCTCCCCTCTGCCCCCCTCCTCCCCTCCGGGTGTTTTTTTGAGCCCAAAGTAGGCTTTTTGGGAAGAAAAAGGGAGGGCTGACCTTCCGCACTCACCTCAGGGCAAGTTCCAGAGCAGGGAGGTCCCGGGATCCCCGGAGGAGCCACAGGCGCTGTGGGGCTGAAGGTGGTGACGCCCCGGCGTGGGCTTTTCTTTGGGCGTCACACGTGGCCTCTTCTTCTGGTGGCAAATGGCCTGCAAACCAGGGACAAAATACCTTGAAATGTCTCAAAAAGGCAAAAAAATAAGATTTTTTGTGATGATTTAACGCGGCTTATCAGCCCAGGTAAAGTCTGAGCACTAAACAGCCAAAAAACCAATGGGAAAACAGGGTGCAAAGCCACAACTTGCAAGAAAAACTGTATTATTTCTACTGTCCCAAGCGGAAAAGCACTTTCCTCCACAAAATCTATCAAAGGGGCTGAAAAGGTGCAATTCCCACGCACTGAAGCCACATGGCCACCCCATTTCCAACCCATAAGTTAAAAAAAGATGTATTTACACAAACCAAATCCCTGTTTCCTGGCAAGTAACGTTTGAGCAGATGGATTCGTCAAGGGAACAACCCCCCCCAGCAGTTTTTTTTACCTCGCCTTCGGCTTTTTCCTCCTCATCCCGGACTCTCTTGGACCTTTTCTGCATGAGGCGAGGTCGGGTGCAGCCGAAGCGCATCTTCTTCTTCTGGCTGTAGTAATATTCGACACACTGGGCCACGGTTTTCGTCTGGATCTATGGGGAGAAATCCAGGGATATTAAATACTCCCTTGTCATTACAAATGAGGGCAAACGATGTCTTGTCCCGCTGGGTTTTTAGAAGGAAGAAGGGTCCTAAGGACAGGATTCCAACGGGGGATTGAAAATAGGGCTTTCTGGGTTAAAAGCGTCCCCGCTAACCAGCTCCGCCCCGCTCCAACGGCTTTACCTCCTTCTGGATGAGGCGAAAATTCTTCTTGTGAACATAAAACGCCTCTTTAAATAACTGCTGTTCCCGCCGGGTCCAGGTGTCTGAGCCTTGGGATAAACAGCCACAGGCAAATTATTAGAAGACGCATTTCCCTGCCTCAAAAAGCCCCACAAATGGATTAAAACTACTGTTTTCCCCACCCAAACCCCACCTTTTAAAGAATAATTCCAATAGCAAAGGGATCTGTTCTCCTCCCATTTACCTGCGTAATGGTAATCAGCCAAGGGGTGGGATTCAGGTCTCCGGGGGGGCCCAGAGCGCAGCATTTCCAGAGCTTCCTGCCAGATTTAATGGGAGAAAAGGACTTCAAATCCTCTGGCAGAGGAGGAAAAAGGGCAAAAAAAGGAAAAAGAGAAATTCCATTCTCCCGACTGTCCCAGAATCCAAACAAGCTCCAATGGATGCACCGGGACGGGCTCTGTCACCCCACCAGACCTTAACGCCGCCACGGGCAGCACCCGGCGCCTTGAGCAAAGAGATTCCGGCCCCTGGAAGAGCCAACTCAGAGCAACTCCCAGCTCAAACCAGTCACAAAGCGGGTTCTTCAGGGGGAAGCGCTGCTCCCTACCGCAACGTTGCCCCGAGCCTCGTGCAGGCAATGCAGAGCCAGCTCCGCGTTCATCCCTGCCCCGGTTCTGCCGCTGGAAGAGGCCATCTTCAGCAGCTTTGAAACTACAAAGGCAAGAAAAAACACCAACGAGTCAGGTTTTCCTCCAAAAAGGAGAAAAGATGCCACAGGAGATGGATGGGAAATGGAGGAAGGGCAGAAAACAGAACGGAAACCACAAAACGCCCAGAAAAATATCCCATATTCCAACTATTGCCACAGGAAGAGCAGCTTTTGGAGCGGGATCTCCAGAGAGAAACTCCTCCCTGGCTGCAGATGAGCTGGGACCGCAAACCCCCCCCCCTTTCTCATGGAAGATGCTCCCGAGAGCACCATCGGTTCTTATTTAGCCACTTTCCTCCCAAAAACGAGCCATCTCCTTCCCTCGAACGCTACGGGGCCAAGACAAGACGGGAGAGAACCCAAACGCCCTATCAAGTAACTGTGAAAAGGTGGAATTTTCCCGATTCCCCAAAGAAAAGGTTTAAGACAAACCTTTCTCCTGCGTCTCGGGGTTGGATTCAATGTCACCCCACGGCTTCCAGACAAGGGAGGCTCGCTCTTCTTCCTCCTGTCCCAAGCAGGATCTGTCCCGCAGGGCAGGGAGCTCCGCCTGAAACTGGTCCCCAACATTGATGCGGCTGAAAGGAGGAAGAGGAGGGGGAGGAAGGCACGTCAGGAACGGATACGGCGCAACAAACGCTTCAAAAGAGGGAAAACGTGATGAGTTGGGGCAAAACCGGTCCCTGTTTCCCAGCAAAACATCACTCAGTCTTCCGCCACCAACTTCCACCGCCCCTTCCCACCCCCAGCGTTACCCTTCGGCCACTGGAGGCTTTTTCGGCCCCATTGGGCAGGACAATTTGGGGGTTTCCCCAAAAAAACAGTCCAACTGGTGAGTATCACTCTCCACAGCAGTAGGAAGCTGCCACAGCCACGGCCAGCGAGCGACCACCGCCTCGGAATGTTGTGTGGAACGCGGGAGGCCGGCAACGGCCTGTGACGTCAGCAAAACCAGTGCTTTACTGGGACAGCACTTGGCATTTTTGGGCATTTCTGGCCAAAATGGGGTACCCTCCACCCAAAAACACGCTGTGGAGAAGGGGCCAAGTGACACTCATCCCCAACCCCGGTTCTCTCCTCCCGTTTTCCCAACATTAGTCCTCATTCCAATGGCTCAACGTGGATTTTTGCCTCATCCTCCATCAAAAAAACCAAAAATCCTGGATGTTCTGCCCAAAAAATCTAACACCACCACACTGGGCATAAAACTCATTCTACAGACCGTCCTTTAATCTTCCTTGCCCTCCTCCTCGTCACACACCACTACATCCCCCACAAAATTTCCCTCTTCTCAGGGAAATCATCGCTCTGGAGATGGACCCTCCGGCTACCACTTCACCCCTGCGGCTGCCCCGGGCCAGAAGCCGGGGATTGAGCCATTTGAGGCTTTTCTAGAAGCAAAAGGAGCAAAGCGAAACCCCGGGGGCCATTTCCATCCCTCCTCCCCCAATCCCCAGGGAAAAATCCCCTCCTTCATCTGTTTTCAGCTTTTTTAGGAGGCAAAAGGAGAGCCGGGGCCTGGGGGCTCAAATCCTCGGCTCCCAGGAATGCCAGGTGGTAAAACCAGTCAGCAGAAGCCGAGCCCAGTAGGGAAACTGGGATGAGTGGGCAGCTGCGTCCCGGACATGCCCATGCTTTGGGTCCAACCACCACCTCTTTTTAATGATTGGATTCAATTTTGAACCCCAAACTCGTACCATAAAAAACAGGTGGTGGCTTTAGGAGGAGCTTCAAATGCTCCCTGTCAACGCCCGGGTTTCCACCGCGGTCATTGATCCCCCAGGAAGGGGGACAATGTTTGAATTTAGGAATTCTCTGGCAGAAAATGGCTCCAAACGGGTGGAGTTGCTCCATTTAATGGCAGCCGGCTGGATTCCTTTCCAGTTCTCCTGAGAACAGGAGCTGGGGAGAAGAAAGCCCCCGCCAGCTTTTGTGTGGCCAGAGAGAGAGCTCAAAGGAATAAAAGTCATTTCCCAAATCGTCTTGAAATCCTTCAAATCTCCTCCTCAAAGCCCAAGGATTTCCCCAGCTTTCCCATCCCCCTTGACACTTCCCACCTCCCCTTTTCTTTTCCTGCAGCTCCAGGTGATTAACGGGGGACGTATTTCCAATCAATTCCTCCCACGGCCCCTGCAACCTTTGCCAAAGTCTCACCAAAACAAAGGTGCCTGCCCTCGGGAATGGCATGGGACAGTGACAGCCTGATGGCACTGCTCACACCGCTGCACGGACCCACTCGCACACGCAAACCCGTGACCAACTGCCTGTACCTGCTGGCGGATCACCAACCCTTGGAGACACGTCCAGCTGTGTACGGAAAGGACGGGTCTGTGTCAGCCGGTCAGTCAGACCACACAGAGATGGCACAATCCCATCCAAAGGCGCCCCAAAGCCACCTCGGGGAGCTCTCCTTGGCTGGTCCACGGGGGCTGCCCAGCCAAGGAGATGTCCCTTAATTATATCGACTGGCAACTTCTATGATCATCAGAACGTTGATCAGACTTGGTCCATCGACCCCAGCTCCAGCATCACCACCCCAACGGGCTCCAGTCTGTGAGACTCGCACAGGCTCAGCTGAGAAAATGATGGCTCCAAAGGAAATGTAGCTCCAGGAGACAGAGCTCCACGGCCTGAGCGCAGCACTAACCAGAAGCTTTACTGACTCAACCGCTGCTTTTCTACCCAAACGCTGCTCATCTCCAGGGAGAGAAAGCTGCTTTAGCCACTTCTCCTCCAAAGCCCTCACAGGGCTAAAGCCACACAGTCAGGAGCACCCCTCTGCACAGAGACACAGCCAGCACAAAGGAAACCCTTTGGGAAATCCATCGGGACACCCATTCCAGCAGAAAAGAGAATCCTTACCAGGCTGGTGGCAAAACTCCCCGCGTCTCTGGGCCAGGGGGACGTCACCAACGCGTCTGCACCTCTGAGGGTTGGGGTCCACCACAAGGCTGGTTTCCGTTCTGTCACATCCTCGGAGCTAAAACTGTCGGCAGGAGATGCCTCATCCGGGGACTCGGAACCACCCGGGCACCTGACCTGCAGAACACAAGTACCTCTCAAGAGACCTTGATGTCCTGCATTAACACACCAGCCCGCTCTTGAGATCACACAACCACACAATGGTCACAGTTGGAAGGCGCCTTAAAGCCCCTCCAGTGCCACCCCCTGCCCTGGGCAGGGACACCTCCCACCACACCAGGCTGCTCCAAGACCCCTCCAACCTGGCCTGGAACCCCTCCAGGGATGGGGCAGCCACAGCTTCTCGGGGAAACCTGGGCCAGGCTCTCACCACCCCCCCAGCAAACCATTTCCTCCCCACATCTCATCTCAATCTCCCCTCTTCCAGTGGCAAACCCTTCCCCCTCCTCCCACGGCTCCCCTCCCTCATCCAGAGTCCCTCCCCAGCTTTCCTGGAGCCCCCCCCCTTTAGGGACTGGAAGGGGCACAAAGGTCTCCCCGGAGCCTTTCCTTCTCCAGCCTGAACCCCCCCAACTCTCTGTCCTCACAGCAGAGGGAGACCCCCCAACCCCTAACCCACCCTCTCCCTAACCCCCTCTCCCTAACACCCCCAAAACCACCCTCAACACCCCCCATCCCAAAAGACCCTCTCCCACCCCAAACCCCAACTCACTTCTGACGCAGAAGCTCTTCCCTCTTCTGTCACCAGCTTCTTGATATCCCCAAAAACCTCCTGTCATTCCCGGGGGTCAATAGGGTTAACGAGGGGCAGCACTAACAAGCCCCATCCCCCATTATGTTCTACCCTGGCTGCAGCCAGAGCCGGCAAAGAAATTTCCAGACAGCACCTGGAAAAGGGGGTGTCAATGTGGGGGAGAGGGCCACCAATGGGAAATGGGATATGGTGGGGGAAGGGGGTCTCGGGCGGGAGGCCTCACCATCTTTGGGTGAGTTGCCCTTCATGAAGATGAAGCTGAGGATGACCACGAGGAGCCCCAGCTTGGCCGTCTGGGTGTCCCTGGGGCCTGAGGGGGGACGGCAGAGGGGTATCACCCCCCTGAATAGGGAGGGGGAAGCTCTAACGGGGTCTGCCTGCCTCCCAAAATATGACCCCTCTCCTTCTGCCCATGCGCTCGTGCCAGCACCGCCCACCCTGGAAAACACCGCTGCCCATTGGCCCGCTCACTGCTCTCATCCCGCCCACCGCCCCCTCTTCAAGCCGCCCATTGGGCCAGCGGCTGCACTCGCCCCGCCCCCTCTCTCCTGCGAGGGCTCCCCTCAGGTGGTGAAAAAGGCGGGAAAGGCGCCCCTGCCCCCTTTCCCCTCAGGGCCACAAAATGGCCGCGCCGCTTGGCTTGAACCGTTAAAAACAAGATAAAAACTCCCCCAAACCACCCCAAATAGCCAGTTTTACCAAAAGAAGGGATTTAAAGCACCTGTGCTGACCCCGCCCCTCGCAAGGCACCACCAGAGCCCTTCCCTTCCAGGGAGTGACAGGAGGTTTTTGGGGCTATCAAGAAGCTGGTGATGGAAGAGCTTGTGAGGCAGAAGTGAGTTGGGGTTTGGGGTGGGAGAGGGTCTTTTGGGATGGGGGGTGTTGAGGGTGGGTTAGTGGGGGTTTGGGAGAAGGGTTTGGGAGAGTGGGGGTTTGGGTTTGGTTTTTTTAAGCTGGTAAGGGGAGTTTGTGATGGGAGGGGATTTGGGGGTGCAGGGTTGGGAGGAGGGGTGTTCTTTGGGGGTGGGGGGTTTGGGAGAGGGTTTTTTGGTGGGGGTGGGAGAATGTGGGGGGTTTTGGGGCTGTCTGGGTTGGGAGAGAAGGGAGTTTGGGGTGGGAGAGGGTTTTTTGGGGGATGGAGGAGTTGGGAGAGGGGTCTTTTTGGGTGAGGAAGTGTGTTTTGGGGTGGGGGGTGAGAGAATTGGTGGGTTTTGGGGTGGGGGGGGTTGGGAAAACGGGTGTTTTTGTGGTGCCCCCCCCTTCCCAGTCCCTGGTGCGCACAGAGCAGCACCTGCCCCGTCCGGGCCGTTTATACTGCACTGCAGAGAAAAAACAGCTGAAAACCACTGACAAACACACCTCCCCCCCACACACACACCCCCACACACCCAAACCAAGTGAATGGAGGGGTCTGTCATGGGCCGAGGGGGTGCAGGTACCCCCCAAAAGGTGCTGGAGGGGAGGGGGTCACCACCTCACACACCCCCCCTTCTCATCCCCCTCGTAGGTACCTGGAGATCCCCCCCATCGCCCTGATGGACCCCCCTGGAAGCCCCCAAAATTAATGCCCCCCACCCCCAATAACGCTTGGGGACGGTGACCAGGGCTTTGGCAAGGGGGGCGGCTGATGTCAATGTTCTACGGGGCAAAATGGGGTTCTGGGGGAGGTTCCCCAAAATCTACCACCCCCCCAATTTCAGGGGGGTTTAATGAGATCTGTCCCCTCTTTTGGGTGTTTTTTTGGGGGCTCCTCCCTTACCTGTGGCCGCTCGCGGTGGGTGTTCACTGCCTCCCCCTCGTACCCTGGTTCCCCGGGAGGCAACAGCGTTTGGGGGGGCCAGCCCCCTTTTTGGGGGTGGTGTCCCTGTTTTGGGGGGCACACCCGGGGAGGGGACAGTCCCCTTTTTGGGGAGGTTGTCCCCTTTTTTGGGGTCAGACAGGGTGGGCACTGCCATGGGGTGGGGCAACCCCTGGCCACGCCCTCCCTTGAAATGATGGGGGCTGCTGGGGCTGTGTCTTGGCCCTGTTAGCCCCACCCCTTTGTGGGTGTGGTCTTCTCATTTAGCCCCACCCCTTTGTGGGTGTGGCCTCCCCCCAGCTCTTGTGGGCGGGGCTCACTGCCTTAGCCCTGCCTCTTGCAGGAGGCCCTGTGGGCGTGGCTTGTTTCCCCTGGCTCCACCCCTTTGTGTCTCTGTCTCACCTGGGGGTGTGGCTTCCTCCCTTAGCCATGCCCCTTCCCTTCAGCTCCACCCCTTCTCCCTTAGCCACGCCCCTCTGTCCCTGCCTGTAGTAGCCCTTGGGGGTGTGGCTTGTTCCCTTAGCACCGCCCCCCAGGGTGTTCCCTGTGGGTGTGACCTCCCTTGGCCCCACCCCTTCCCTGTGGCTCTGCCCCTGCCCATAGCCCAGCCCCTCCCTTGTGTGAGTGGTGGGTGTGGCCTCCCTTGGCCCCACCCCCTTTTCCTACCCCCACCCTTGTAGGGGTGCCTCCCACTGGTGGGCGTGGCCTTGTCCTTTAGCTCCACCTCCTCCCTGAGTCTGTGGGCGTGGCCTCCCAGAGCCCCACCCCCTTCCCCCTAGCCCTGCCCTTCCCTGGGGTGACCCTGGTGGGTGTGGTCTCCTTAGCCCCACCCCCTTTCCCTTAGCCCCACCCCTTCCTGACCTGCCAGGTGGGTGTGGCCTCAGCCCTGCCCCTGTGCTTGCCCCTCCCACCCTCCTCCTTGTACCTCCCGCCCCCAGCCTGTCCCTGCTTGGTCCCACCTCACAGACATGTCCTGCCCCCCCTGCTGTCCCCGAGGGAGACCCCCGTGTCCCCCTCGATGCGAGTTGAGCTTCACTTGCTGGGCGAGGTTGTCTGCACCGATTTTTTTTGGGGGGTGGGCACGATTTTTGGGGGACCCCCCCACTTCAAGGTTCTCCCCTCGGTGTCGCTTCTGCCCCCCCAGGGTCTCACCTTGATGTTCCCTTCAATGATGGCGGGGTCGACGCAGATGGATTCCACGCAAAGAACCTGGATGGGGGGAAAACGGGGGTCACCGATGCCCCCCCGCCCCCTCTTCTGTGATCACCCCCAAAGCAGTCCCCCCCCCCCGTGCTGTGATCACCCCCAAAGCAGTGTCACCCCCCTGTGCTGTGAAAACCTGTCCCCTTGGGTGTGGGAGCAATCTCCGGCCCTTGAGTGCTGTGACCCTTGGGTGCTCCTTTTGAGCCTGGCCCTGGGGAGAGGGAGAAAGGTGGTTTTGAGGAAGAAAAGGTGGTTTTGAGGATGAAGTTGCCAAGAGGAAACCAAGCCAGGAGGATGAAACCACCAACGCCATTTGCAGCTTAACGTCGCCAGGAGACGTTTCCTTCACTCGACGTCTTTCGTTCTATTTCTTGTGGCTTCATTTTTAAAAACTATTTTCAAACTTTCCCTCACAGCAGGGCCAACAACCTTCATAAAGCGAGTTTTGGGGTTTTGCACAGAGCTCAGGGCCCCAAAGCGCTCCCTGCGCTGGACTGTCCCTGTCACCTCGACCTCCTGTCACCGAGAGAGTCCCACCGGGAGGTGCTGGTGGCGGAAGAGGGTAAAAACCTTCCGTGAAACACCCAGTTCCTCCAGAAACCACGTTTCTGAGCAAGAGTGCCGAGGAAGGCGCTCTGTGCCGAGGAATGACTGTGTTTGTCCTGTCGTTGTCCCCCCGTCCCCTGCCCCGTGGGGTCTCCTTTCCCCCGTGCTGGTCAGGCCCTGTTTCTTCCTGGGCTTTGAGGAACGTTATCCCTGAAGATGCAGGAGAGACTGAGCCCCTTTTGCCTCTGGGACGGTCCCAGCAGCTCCTCAGCGAGGTGGGATCAGCTCTCCCGCAGTCCTGTGTGATGAGTGTGCCAGTTGTCCTGCTTCTCCACCCTCTGCCCAGAGCCAGAGGGACATGGGCAGGATGGAGGTGGCTCCTGTGACCCCCCTGAAGTCCCACCAGGCCAAGTGCAAGGTGCTGCCCCTGGGTCAGAGCAATGCCGGGTACAAATCCAGGCTGGGTGGAGAATGGCTGGAGAGCAGCCCTGAGGAGAAGGGCTTGGGGGTGTTGGTGGGTGAGAAGCTCCACAGGAGCCAACAATGTGGAGTGTGGGCCAGAGGAGGCCACGGAGATGCTGGGAGGGCTGGAGCCCCTCTGCTGTCAGGACAGGCTGAGAGAGTTGGGGGGGTTCAGGCTGGAGAAGGGAAGGCTCCGGGGAGACCTTTCTGCCCCTTCCAGTCCCTAAACAGGTGGGGCTCCAGGAAAGCTGGGGAGGGACTCTGGATGAGGGAGGGGAGCCGTGGGAGGAGGGGGAAGGGTTTGCCACTGGAAGAGGGGAGATTGAGATGAGATGTGGGGAGGAAATGGTTTGCTGGGGGGGATGGTGAGGGCCTGGCCCAGGTTTCCCCGAGAAGCTGTGGCTGCCCCATCCCTGGAGGGGTTCCAGGCCAGGTTGGAGGGGTCTTGGAGCAGCCTGGTGTGGTGGGAGGTGTCCCTGCCCAGGGCAGGGGGTGGCACTGGAGGGGCTTTAAGGCGCCTTCCAACTGTGACCATTGTGTGGTTGTGTGATCTCAAGAGCGTGCTGGTGTGTTAATGCAGGACATCAAGGTCTCTTGAGAGGTACTTGTGTTCTGCAGGTCAGGTGCCCGGGTGGTTCCGAGTCCCCGGATGAGGCATCTCCTGCCGACAGTTTTAGCTCCGAGGATGTGACAGAACGGAAACCAGCCTTGTGGTGGACCCCAACCCTCAGAGGTGCGGATGCGTTGGTGACGTCCCCCTGGCCCAGAGACGCGGGGAGTTTTGCCACCAGCCTGGTAAGGATTCTCTTTTCTGCTGGAATGGGTGTCCCGATGGATTTCCCAAAGGGTTTCCTTTGTGCTGGCTGTGTCTCTGTGCAGAGGGGTGCTCCTGACTGTGTGGCTTTAGCCCTGTGAGGGCTTTGGAGGAGAAGTGGCTAAAGCAGCTTTCTCTCCCTGGAGATGAGCAGCGTTTGGGTAGAAAAGCAGCGGTTGAGTCAGTAAAGCTTCTGGTTAGTGCTGCGCTCAGGCCGTGGAGCTCTGTCTCCTGGAGCTACATTTCCTTTGGAGCCATCATTTTCTCAGCTGAGCCTGTGCGAGTCTCACAGACTGGAGCCCGTTGGGGTGGTGATGCTGGAGCTGGGGTCGATGGACCAAGTCTGATCAACGTTCTGATGATCATAGAAGTTGCCAGTCGATATAATTAAGGGACATCTCCTTGGCTGGGCAGCCCCCATGGACCAGCAAAGTTTGGATGTCTTTGACTTGGCTGATGGCAGAACCCCCCCCCCTGCCCTTGTTTGTGCCCAGAAACTGTGGCTGGAGGCAGCAGGAGATGGAAATTGTCCCTCAAAAGCCCGAGATGCTTTTGGGGGGGGTTTGCCCAAAACGAGGAAACGAGGGGTTTCGTCGCCCAATGTCACAGAGGGGGATGTGATGTCATAGAGGAAGGGTTGTGATGTCATAGGTTGGGGTTGTGAGGTTAGAGGTTTGGGGTGTGACGTCATAGAGTGGGGTTGTGGTGTCATAGAGTGGGGTTGTGATGTCATTGAGGGTTGTGAGGTCATGGATGTTTTGACGTCATAGAGTGTGGTTGTGACGTCATAGAATGGGGTTGTGATGTCATAGAGGGGTTGTGACGTCATCGGGGATAGTGATGTCATAGAGGTAGGGCTGTGATGTCGTAGAGGGGGTTATTGATGTCATAGAGTGGGGTTGTGATGTCATAGACGGACGTTGTGATGTCATAGAGGTAGGGTGATTGTGATTTCACAGAGTTGGGTTGTGATGTCATAGAGTGGGATTGTGATATCATAGACTGGGATTATAATGTCATAGAGTGGGGTTGTGACGTCTTAGAGGGGGTTGTGACGTCATCTGGGATTGTGATGTCATAGAGGTAGGGTTGTGTCATCATAGAGGGGCGTTGTGATGTCATAGAGGGAGGGTTGTGATGTCATAAAGGGGGTTTGTGACGTCATAGAGGAGCGTTGTGATGTCATGTAGTGGGGTTTTGATGTCATAGAGAGGGTTATGATGTCATAGAGTGGTGTGATGTCATAGAGGTGGTTATGATGTCATAGAGTGGGGTTGAGATGTCACAGAGTGGTTTGTAACGTCATAGAGTGGGGTTGTGACGTCATAGAGTGGGGTTGTGACGTCATAGAGGGAGGGTATTGATGTCATAGAGTGGGGTTGTGACGTCATGGAGTGGGTTTGTGAGATCATAGACGGGGTTGTGACGTCATAGAGGAGGTTGTGATATTATAGAGTGGGGTTGTTATGTCATAGAGGGGGTTATGGCGTCATAGAGTGGGGTTGTGAGATCATAGACGGGGTTCTGATGTCACAGAATCGGGTTCTGATGTCACAGAGTCGGGTTGTGATGTCTTAGAGTGGGGATGTGACGTCCAAGAGGCGGTTGTGACGTCATCGGGGATTGTGATGTCATAGACTGGGGTTGTTATGTCATATGTTTCTATGAAGCTGGGTCTAATGGATTTCTAGAGGAAATTTTCTAGAGGAAATCTAGAGGTTTTTTGGCTGTTTAGACTTTACCTGGGCTGATAAACCGTGTGAAATCCATGGCCAAAAAATCTTACTTTTCTGCCTTTTTGAGCCATTTCAAGTTATTTTGTCCCTGGTTTGCAGGCCGTCTGCCACCAGAAGAAGAGGCCACGTGCGACCCCCAAAGACAAGCCCACGCCGGGGCGTCACCATCCGCAGCCCCACAGCGCCTGCGGCTCCTCCGGGGATCCCGGGACCTCCCTGTGCTGGGACTTGCCCTGAGGTGAGTGCGGAAGGTCAGCCCTCCCTTTTTCTTCCCCAAATGCCTCCTTTGGGGTTGGGGGGTTGGGGGCAGAAGGGAAGGGCAGCTGGAGGATTGCCCTTGCCCAGGTGCCTCTTGGTGGTTTTATTTGACTTTCAACCCCCAACGTTCTGTCTTTTTGGAGTCAGGGAGACCTTCCCCGGAGCCGTGAGGTTCAGAGCGGCCCCTCCTTGTGCAAAAGCCTCAGGTTTCCCCTTTTTGCCCAGGACAAACTCAAGTTCCATTGAGTTTTGTGGCCCGAGGCTTGCCCACTCCAGTCCCTCACAGCCAGCAAAATGCCTCCAGTTTTAATTTGACCCCATTTGAAGTGATCGCCCAATTAATTCTCCTAATTTAACCCCCCCAGAATCCATCCTCTTTAACCACCAGCATCCAGACCGGTGTCGTTTCTATGAAGCTGGGTCTAATGGATTTCTAGAGGAAGGACTTACAAATCCCTTTTTCCTTTGTTCTGCTCCCTTGTCCCTAAGGGCAGTTTCCCAGGGGGTCCTATTTCCTAACTCCTTGAAGAGCTGGAAGTTTGCTTTCTTAAAATGTGGCGTCCTAACTGTGCTTCTCGTGGGCTTCCAACTTGTGAAGAGAGTGAACTGCACTAGAGCATGATGACTGCAGCCCATGGACTAGGGGACTGGGGGATGGAAAGGGCCCCCGGGGTTTCGCTTTGCTCCTTTTGCTTCTAGAAAAGGCCCAAATGGCTCAATCCCCGCCTTCTGGCCCGGGGCAGCCGCAGGGGTGAAGTGGTAGCCGGAGGGTCCATCTCCAGAGCCATGATTTCCCTGAGAAGGGGGAAATTTTGTGGGGGATGGAGCGGTGTGTGAGGAGGAGGAGGGCAAGGAAGACTAAAGGAGGGTCTTGGCGGAAAGATTTTTATCCCCAGCATGGTTTTGTCAGATTTTTTGGGCAGAACATCCAGGATTTTGGGGTTCTTTTGATGGAGGATGAGGCAAAAATCCACGTTGAGCCGTGGGAATGAGGGCGACCCCTGGGAAAAGGGGAGGAGGGAAGTGGGGGTGGGGGTGGGTGTCGCTCGGCCCCTTCTCCACAGCGTGTTTTTGGGTGGAGGGTCCCCCATATGGGCCAGAAACCCCCCCAAACGCCCAGTGCTGTCCCAGTAAAGCACTGGTTTTGCTGACGTCACAGGCCGTTGCCAGCTTCCCGCGTTCCACACAACATTCTGAGGCAGCGGTCGCTCGCTGGCCGTGGCTGTGGCAGCTTCCTACCGCTGTGGAGAGTGACATTCAGCAGTTGGATTGTTTTTTTGGGGAAACCCCCAAATTGTCCTGCCCGATGGGGCCCAAAAAGCCTCCAGTGGCCGAAGGGTAACGCTGGGGGTGGGAAGGGGCGGTGGAAGTTGCTGGCGGAAGACTGAGTGATGTTTTGCTGGGAAATAGGGACCGGTTTTGCCCCACCTCACCACGTTTTCCCTCTTTTTTAGCGTTTGTTGCGCCGTATCCATTCCCGACGTGCCTTCCTCCCCCTCCTCTTCCTCCCCCTTTCAGCCGCATCAATGTCGGGGAGCAGTTGCAGGCGGAGCTGCCTGCCCTGCGGGACAGATCCCTCTTGGAAGAGGAGGAGGAAGGAGCCTCCCTGGTTTGGAAGCCCTGGGGTGACGTGGAAAGCAAGCCCGAGCCGCAGGAGAAAGGTTTCTCTTCAGGCTTTTCTTGTGGGAAAGGGGCAAATTCCCCCTTTTCAGAGTTACTTGATAGGGCGTTTGGGTTCTCTCCCGTCTTGTCTTGGCCCCGTAGCGTTGGAGGGAAGGAGATGGCTCGTTTTTGGGAGGAAAGTGGCTAGATAAGAGCCGATGGTGCTCTCGGGAGCATCTTCCATGAGAAAGGGGGGGTTTGGCGGTCCCAGCTCATCTGCAGCCAGGGAGGAGTTTCTCTCGGGAGATCCCGCTCCCAAAGCTCTTGAAAGAGCCTTTTTTTTGTCCATCAGAAGACTTTTGGCCTCATCCAGAAGGAGGTAAAGCCGTTGGAGCGGGGCGGAGCTGGTTAGCGGGGAGGCTTTTAACCCAGTGACGCGCGGAAACAAACCTTACAACTCGCAGAGAGTTATAAAGCAGGTGTGTTTATTGCGGCGCCGGGTGCAAGGGGGATTTCTTCTCCAAACTTGCACACCGGTTTGTGAAACAAGCGTCTATTTATGGTGAAAAGCGTACATATTCATTAAGGTGGGCTGGGTTATTCTAATTAATTCTAAGAAAAGGCGTTACTATTGTAATTATTTCTAAGAACTCATTATCATAAGTCTCCTCCCCTTGCCGCATGCGCACTGCCGCCTGGTGGTCGTGGGCCGGGGTCTTCTGGAGGAAGGCTCGCAGTCTTCTTCACCGGGTACCTTCACCTTTGTCCCAGAAAGTTTGGGTTGGCCGGATCCCAAACCGCAGAACTAGTCCCGACCAGATGGACACCTTTCCCAGACAGTTGGGTCCCTCCTTAGCATGCAGGCTGCTCCCGCTATCTTATACACAAGGCCATTTCTTTATCTTGGAATGCTGGGCTCCGAGCTTTGTTCTTTCCCAGGCTGTACTAAATTCACACTAACAACCTTTAACCATTCCTTTTCTGAATCAAGTCCCCCCTTTTCTTTCACCTTTGTAAATTCTTTTACAATTGCCTATAACACACTCTCCCTCTCCATCTGATTTCTAAAATACTTCCCAGATTTCACTCGTTCACGGAGCTGATGCTTCTTCCATTGAATGTATTCGTCTTTGGCCCCCCTGGTACAACACATAAGACATCTAATTAATGCACACACTAAAGTTCCTAACGTAAGTATTGCTACTAGAAGGAGAAACAGTCGCTTAAGCCAAGCCAAGTTAGGTAACCACGAGGTTAACTTTTCCCAAAGGTCGGAAAACCCAAATGTGGTGTCATCTTGCGCAGTCAGATGCAAAATCTGAGTTTTAGCTATGAGATTTTGTAAGTCTTTCTCTATTCTTCCGTTTTGGTTTACATATGAGCAACAGCTTTGATTAATCACTGCACATAAGCCTCCCTCTTTCCAAGTTAATAAGTCTAATGCCATTCTGTTTTGTCCAACCACATTTGCTACTGACTGGACTTCTTGTTGAAGTGCCTGTATAGCATCGATTGTAGATTTTTCAAGCACTTCTGTAGTGGCCGATATGTTTACAATTGCTTTCTCCAATTCACTGACGCCCAGGAACGGTATAAGCCACCTTACAAAGCTATGGAATCTTGTTCCCCTCGTCACTAGAGGGTTTTCTACTCCCCGAATTCTCCTCCAAGGTGTTCTCAACATACCTGAGGGGATTTCAGACTGATTAAACACCGTATCCTGGCTAGTTAGATAGCCTATCGTGCAAGTTCCCTTCCATCCTGCGGGCAGCTGTTTTCTGCTATATCCATCTCCACACAACCACCAATACCCTTGAGGTAACTTACAGGGTCCAATAGTTGCTGTCAAATTCGCACCTAAAAACTTTCCTGCCTGATACCATCCATACTCCCACGAATATCCTTCTCCTTCAGAAACACCACTACTTTTATATGCAACTAGTTGGGTTTTGTCGCAAAAGTCAATATACGTTGCCTTTATCCCTGTTAGATCCCAATTCCCCACATCAACAGTTGTCTTATTAATCCAGAACTTGCTCCATCCCCAGGCTATTGTCTTATTCACCGGCCCCCTGTGTCTATATTCCCCGTGTTCCCAGGTACAATTGTTACTGCTAATTAATACCACAAGCTCTTCTTTCAATAGTTGTAAATCAAATCTGGGTCCTAAGGGGTAGACATTATCATCGTATTCACAATATCCATTCAACTCATTTCCCCCTTTTGCCCCAAATTTGGGCCAGGTTCCGTTGGCATAGTTCCAATTGCTTGCTGCCACCCCATATAGAGGTAATTTCATTTCTCCTTTAGGTAAGGTGGTACATACCCAACAATCTGACAGATTAGTAGCTTTTACCAATGTTTCCAGACTTCATGTATATGTATTCGTATCCCATGTCCATCCCCCCGAAATACAAAGTCCCGGCATGTTGACGACTATCAAGGTTACTGATGTCCATCTTTTCGTTGGAGGCGAAGCTTCAGGGGTCCGGTCTGCGTTGATGTCCATTGGGGTTCCGGAGCTCTCTTGACGCGAGTCCAATGGATCCAAGCGGCTTGTTCCTTAATCTTTATGGCCGTGTGAGTGGTCAGCAGTACCTGGAAGGGACCTTCCCACTTTGGCTTCAGTGGTGAATCTGTAAAAGATTTAACATATACATAATCTCCAGGTTCGATCTCGTGTACTGGTCCATCCAGCCCACGAGCTCTTGTTCCCAGAACCAGTTTTTCTACCTCTCGGAGCTGTTTTTGTAAATTTATCAGGTAACCTGTCAATATTTCATTCCCCAACTCTGTGGATATCCTTCTTTGGTTCTGGGTTTTGTTCTTATCCTGAGAAGGGCTAATGGTAATGACTGGGGCCAGGCCAAGTTAGCTTCCTGGCCTAATTTCACAATCTGCATTTTGATCAGGTGATTCATCTTTTCTACCTGACCACTTGATCGTGGGTTGTATGGGGTGTGAAGTTGCCAGTCTATACCAAATAATCTGCTTACTTTTGAAACAACCCTTGCAGTGAAATGAGATCCTCGGTCCGAGGAAATTACTGCGGGAACCCCAAATCTCGGTATAATTTCTTGCAACAATGCTTTGACCACTTCTCTTGTTTTGTTGGTTCGACAGGGAAATGCCTCTGGCCATCCATGAAAAGGTATCAGCACCAATAGGTATCGAAACCCCCCTTTTCTTGGAAGTTCTGAAAAATCAATTTGCCATTGTTGTCCCGGATAGTTTCCCTTCCCTATCTGGCCAAATTGGACTCTGGGGCCTGTCCTAGGGTTGTTCTGTAAACATACCTCACGCTGCTGAGTGACTTGTTTGACAGTGGCATATAGATTCCGAGCGCATATTAGCCTATTCAGGTATCTGTGAAGTGCCTCTGTTCCCCAATGGGATTTTCTATGTTCTGCCATGACTACAGCCCATAGTAACGAGAAAGGCACTATTATTTTTCCCTGTGGGGTTTTGGCCCATTTCCCTTCAATTTTCCCATTTAAGTCTTTGATCAATTTGTGATCATCCCTAGAATATTTAGGTTCGTCGTCAATTTGTATCTTACCATCTGGGACCAAGGATTGTATCTCCGCATTACCCATTTCCGCTGCCCTTTTGGCTTCTCGGTCCGCCAGTGCGTTGCCCAGTTCCACAGCGGTGTTCCCTTTTTGGTGGGCTTTGCAGTGCATGATAGCCACTTTGGTAGGCAGTAATACTGCATCTAAGAGCTTGAGAATTTCTTCAGCATGTTTGATGTGTTTCCCTTGTGTAGATAAGAGTCCTCTTTCTCTCCAGTCCGCCCCGTGAGCATGCACCACCCCAAAAGCATATTTAGAGTCTGTCCAGATATTTATCCGTTTTCCTTTGGCCAATTCCAGCGCTCGGGTTAGTGCTATTATCTCAGCCTTTTGGGCTGATGTATTTGGGGCCAGGGCTTTGGATTCTATTACCTTCTCTGTGGTGGTTACCGCATAGCCAGCTTTGCGTATTCCCTGTTGAATGAAGCTGCTCCTGTCGGTGAACCAGGAATCCTCTGCATCCTCCAATGGTTCTTCTTTCAGGTCTGGTCGGCTGGAGTACACCGCCTCGATTGTTTCCAAGCAGTCATGGGTCACTGATTCTCCTTCGGTTCCGCTGAGGAAAGAGGCTGGATTGACAATAATAGTTACCGTTATTTCTACATCATCTTGCTCTATCAGGATAGCCTGGTACTTAAGAAACCTCTGAGGTGAAAGCCAATGCCCCCCTTTTACTTCCAGTACTGCTGAGACGGTATGTGAAACCATAACTGTGATTTTCTGGCCTAGGGTGAACTTACGGGCCTCTTGGATGTTTATTACCACTGCTGCCACCGCTCGGAGACAGCTAGGCCACCCTTTACTTACTCCGTCGAGCTGTTTGGAGAAGTATGCCACCGCCCTTCGATAGGGTCCCAAATTCTGAGCTAGGACTCCTAAGGCCATTCCTTGCTTCTCATAGGAAAACAACCAGAAAGGTTTAGTAGTGTCAGGTAATCCCAGGGCAGGTGCTTCCATTAACCTCTTTTTTAACTGATGGAAGGCTTTGTCTGCTTCCTTATTCCACACAATATTCTTTGAGTTAGATTTTAATAACTCGTATAGAGGCTTTACCAAGAGTCCGTAGTTATATATCCAGAGACGGCACCATCCTGTCATTCCTAGGAAGGTCCGAAGTTCCTTAGGCATCTGTGGTCGAGGTGTCTGGCAAATGGCCTCTTTCCTCTCCTTCCCCAGTGTCCGTTGGCCTGCGGTTATTTCATATCCCAGATAGCCCAGCAGCAAGTGACCTATCTGTGCCTTCTGTGGAGAAACTTTATAGCCATTAAGTCCAAGAAAATTTAACAGGCTCACAGTCCATTCTAGGTATGTTTCTCTGGTGTCAGTGGCGAGTAACATATCGTCCACATACTGCAAAACCACTCCTGTCCCAAGCGGGCGTTTCCACTGCTCCAAATCTTTAGCTAGCTGATTTCCAAAAAGTGTCGGGGTATTTTTAAAGCCCTGTGGTAGCACAGTCCATGTAAGCTGTGTTTTCCTCCCAGATTCTGGGTTTTCCCATTCAAATGCAAATAAAAGCTGGCTCTCTGGGCTCAAAGGCACGCAGAAAAAGGCATCCTTTAGGTCCAAAACGGTAAACCATGCCAATTCAGGTACCAGTTTAGTTAGAAGAGTGTATGGATTTGCCACTACCGAATGTAAATCCTCAACAATTCTGTTGATAGCTCTGAGGTCCTGCACTATGCGATAGCTACCATCCGGCTTCTTGACAGGTAATATTGGAGTGTTATACTCTGATTCACATTCTTTCAGCAGCCCATACTCGATAAACCGGTCTATAGTTGGTCGGATCCCCTCCCTGTCCTCTATCCTAAGGGGATACTTGTCGGAGTGGGAGACGGACCCGGAGTAACAATGAGTCTCAATATGAGTATGGTCGTTCTCCCTTTATTCAAGTTCACACAGAGTATATAAAGACAGACAAGCAGAGCACGCGCTAGCAACAATTATACGATTGGCTTACAGTCTCTGTTCACGCGCCTAGAGCGCTCACACAATTAGTGCAGACCTCTTGTCCACGCGCAGCAGATGTTTCTCTATCTCCCAGAGGCAGTACCGCTTATCACTTACTTATCATGTAGCTACTTCTTCATACTTCTGTTTCTCAAGGACAGTTCACAGACTCCTCCGGGCTCTCATCCCTGTCAAAGACTGGGTTGCTCATTGTAATCAAGTCATGCCCTTTTTCACTCAGCCATTCCTCCACAGATACTGTTTGACTCTCACCGGTCGTGCTCCTTGTTGAGGCTTTATCACTATTGGGGAAGCATTTTTTTGCTCTCCCCGGCACTCCCGAGGCCCATACCCCCGGATAAATTTGGGCTTTAATCTCCTCAGGCATTCCTGTAGAAATGGGAGTTCCTATTAGGGCCAAACTTAGTATTTCAATTAGTCGATCTTCCCTTATCCGGAGTTCCATTTTCCCTTTTTTGAATTTAATTTCTGCTCCCAATTGTTCTAATAAATCTCGCCCTAGCAGGGGTTTCGGTGAATTTGGCAGATATAAAAATTTGTGTATCCCCAATTGTTTTCCCAATTTGAACTTAAAAGGTTTGAGAAAATATGCCTTTTCACTCTGGCCAGTGGCTCCTGTTACTGTTATAAAATCAGTATCAAGAGGGGTCAGAGCTTGATTTAAAACCGAATACGTTGCTCCTGTATCCACCAAAAATTCTATTTCTTGTTGCTTTTTCCCTAGCCTTAGGGTAACCAGCGGATCCGCTAGGGTAGATTCCCCCGGTCCCCGTCAATCTTCTTTAAAATGGGCCTGAATTTTCTCTTTTTGTCTTTTTGGACACTCATTCTTCCAGTGCCCCCTCTGCTTACACCATGCGCATTGATCTCTTTCTAATGGTTTCCTAAAGTTCCCAGTTTTTATTTCCCCCCCCGCCATGTATTGCTGCCACCAGTGCCCGTCGGTCCCTTCTCCTATCCTCCTCCTCTCGGTTGTTAAATACTCTCCATGCCTCATCTAACAGAGTCTCTAGATTCCTGCTGTCAGTTGTTCTCAGTTTTTGCAGCTTCCTCCGGATATCATTAGCAGACTGTCCTAAAAAGAGAGACACTAACTGCTGGATTCCTATCTCTGATCCAGGGTCCAAGGAGGTGTAGCGTCTCATTGCATCTCGTAATTTATCCAAAAACTCCGAGGGACTCTCCTTCGGCCCTTGTCTTACAGCATACAGCATCGACCAGTTAATAGCTTTCGGGATAGCCCTCTCCATCCCCCTTATAATCCAATCTCTATAACTTTGTAGTGCTTCTGAGTGAATGCTCCTATTTGGGTCCCAATGAGGGTCCTGCAAGGGGAAATAATCTTTAATGTCTCTTCCTGAATCTTTCAGGTGGTCCGTGGCTATATCTTGAGCAGCTTTCAAAACCAGTTGTTTCTCGGTTTCTGTCAGGTGATCTAATAATAACTGGACATCACTCCAGTCAGGATTGTGCTGCTTTACCAGAAACTGAAAATGTTTAGTAACCCCTACGGGATCATTCCGATAATTCTTTGCCACGCTTTTCCAGGTTTCTAAATCAAATGAGGAAAAAGGGACTTTTATCAATACAGGTAGTCCTTCCGGACCCACAGCTTCCCTTAAGGGTGCTTGAATCACTATTCGCTCTGTTCCCTTCCGAGTACGGGACGATACCGGGCTGTCAGGTGGGGTTTTGGAATCGGTTTCAGTTTCTCCGTCTCCTTGGGAAGCCTTTACCCCCCCCCAGCGGTCTCCTATTGCCTTAACCGGTGGTAAGTTTGTTTCAAGAAAATCGTCTTCTTTAGAATCCCGAATCTTTTCAGGCTTTGTGCATCTCTGCCCTATGCTACAGGCCGAACAACATCTTTTTATATTGGCTTTCATTTCTTCCCTTTTTTCTTTCTCTAAGGCTAATACCATCGGGTCTTGTGGAGGTAACAGCCCGCAGTCCCGTTGGTACTCTGGGTGGTTCCAAAGGGTGAAAAACATGTCCGCATATATGACTTCATCCCACTTTCCTTCCCTTCTAAGGAACAGCATTAATTGTAATATAGTGTTGTAATTAAGAGTCCCGTTAAAGGGCCATTTCTCTTGATCATCTAACTTGTAAAGGGGCCACCACTGATTACAGTATTTAATTAAGGTTTTCTTGTTCACGCTGCCACCTGGTGAGCCTCCGATCTCCTTCCAGTGTGCTAAAATACACCCTAGGGGACTCCTTTTCAGTATCTCACTTCCTTGATTATTGCCCATTTTATGTCCTCCTTACCCCCTTAGTTCAGAGGTGACCCTGATCTCCGTGTGTCACTTGGGTGTTATTCTTGTTCCCCTCCCGGGAAACGGTACAGCTATATCCCTGCCGCTACCTTTATCTCCAGGGGTAGGCTATGTCTCCACAGATTACTTGTTCCAACTCTCCCGCCCGCTCGATCTTTTCCCACTCAGTCCAGCTACCACACTGTGAACACCAAAAATCGTCCTCCTGATCTACCCAAGCCTCTGTATTACAAGCAAAGCACTTTAAGACAAAAATAGGATCACAAACGTTATCTGAATGTCCAGGACAATGCCACGCAATATTCTCAGTATTAGGTTCACAGTCTGTCATATGCTTCGTTCGTCTCCAGCTGCTCTCCTCGCGGAGAACACGGAACCGCAGATCGGAACTCCGCACTCGCTCCGCAGCAGTGCCGCGTCTCAATCACTCATTTCACTCATACAACAATTTCCACCTTATGTCAGACAATAACACGATAGCGGTAATAGCGGTAATAGCGGTACCTTATGACAAATACAACAAGTAACCAGCAGTATTGCAATTCTACATACTAACACAAAAACCCGAAACCGAGGGATCCCACACCAACCATTAGCCCAAGCTTGAGCATACCCCGGGGCGAGTACACCGACTCTTTACCACGCGTAGGACGTCTCCTCACGACTTACAGGTCCCCCCCTTAAGAAACCCTGAACATACCTGGTCCGCAGGAGATGGTCCTTGTCTGTCCCCGCGGTGATCTGGATGAGTTGGGGAGTCCTTCCGAGAAATCTCGGGGGCGCCCAGAGGAGTCCCGTCCTCAGCAGGTCCCGCAGCCGGACAGAGAGGGTCCCATCTGGGGTGACAAATTGACGCGCGGAAACAAACCTTACAACTCGCTGAGAGTTATAAAGCAGGTATGTTTATTGCGGCACCGGGTGCAAGGGGGATTTCTCCTCCAAACTTGCACACCGGTTTGTGAAACAAGCGCCTATTTATGGTGAAAAGCGTACATATTCATTAAGGTGGGCTGGGTTATTCTAATTAATTCTAAGAAAAGGCGTTACTATTGTAATTATTTCTAAGAACTCATTATCATAAATCTCCTCCCCTTGCCGCATGCGCACTGCCGCCTGGTGGTCGTGGGCCGGGGTCTTCTGGAGGAAGGCTCGCAGTCTTCTTCACCGGGTACCTTCACCTTTGTCCCAGAAAGCTTGGGTTGGCCGGATCCCAAACCGCAGAACTAGTCCCGACCAGATGGACGCCTTTCCCAGACAGTTGGGTCCCTCCTTAGCATGCAGGCTGCTCCCGCTATCTTATACACAAGGCCATTTCTTTATCTTGGAATGCTGGGCTCCGAGCTTTGTTCTTTCCCATGCCGTACTAAATTCACACTAACAACCATTAACCATTCATTTCCTGATTCACCAGAAAGCCCTATTTTCAATCCCCCGTTGGAATCCTGTCCTTAGGACCCTTCTTCCTGCTAAAAACCCAGCGGGAGAAGACACCGTTGCCCTCCTTTGTAATGACAAGGGAGTCTTTAATATCCCTGGATTTCTGCCCATAGATCCAGAGGCAAACCGTGGCCCAGTGTGTTGACTCTTGTTACTTCTGGAGGAAGACAGTGTAATTTGGGTGCACCTGACCTCGCCTGCTGGAGAAAAGGGTCAAGAGAGTCCGGGATGAGGTGGAAAAAGCCAAAGGCGAGGTAAAAAAGCTGCTGGGGGGGTTTGTTTCATCGCCCAATGTCATAGAGGGGGATGTGATGTCCTAGAGGGAGGGCTGTGATGTCATAGAGGGTGTTGTGTTGTCACAAGTTGGGGTTGTGAGGTTAGAGGTTTGGGGTGTGACGTCATAGAGGGGGCTTGTGGTGTCCTAAAGAGAGGGTAGTGACGTCATATAGGCGTTGTGATGTCATACAGGGAGGGTTATGACGTCACAGGTTGGGGTTGTGACTTCACAGGTTTGGTTTGTGATGTCACAGGGTGTGGTTGTGATGTAGAGGGGTTGTGATGTCATAGTGGCATTGTGATGTCACAGAGTGGGGTTGTGATGTCACAGTGGGGTTGTGGGGGTTTGTGAGGTCATGGGTGTTGTGACATCATAGGTTGGGGTTGTGATGTCATAGAGTGGGGTGGTGACATCATAGAGTAGGGTTGTGACATCATAGATGGGGTTGTGACATCATAGAGTGTGGTTGTGATGTCATAGTGGGGTTTGTGATGTCACAGAGTGGGGTTGTGACGTCATAGAGTGGGATTCTGATGTCATAGAGTGGGGTTACAACGTCATAGAGGGGGTTGTGATTTCACAGAGTTGGGTTGTGACGTCATCGGGGATTGTGATGTCATAGATGGGGTTATATCATAGAGGGGGTTGTGACGTCATAGAGTGTGTTTCTGGCGTCACAGTGGGGTTTGTGATGTCACAGAGTCGGGTTGTGACGTCATAGACTGGGATTGTGATGTCATAGAGTGGGGTTATGATGTCACCGAGTCGGGTTGTGATGTCATAGATTGAGGTTCTAATGTCATAGATGGGGTTGTGATGTCATAGAGTGGGGTTGTGATGTCACAGAGTCGTGTTGTGATTTCACAGTGTTGGGTTGTGACGTCATAGTGGGGTTTGTGATGTCATAGAGAGGTTATGATGTCATCGAGTGGGGTTGTGATGTCATAGAGGTAGGGTTGTGACATCATAGAGGGGCGTTGTGATGTCACAGAGTTAGGTTGTGATGCCATAGTGGGTTTTGTGATGTCACAGAGTCGGGTTGTTGCGTCATAGAGTGGGGTTGTGATGTCACAGAGTCGGGTTGTGATGTCATAGATTGAGGTTCTGATGTCATAGATGGGGTTGTGATGTCATAGAGTGGGGTTGTGATGTCATAGAGGTAGGGTTTGTGACGTCATAGAGGGGTGTTGTGATTTCACGGAGTTGGGTTCTGACGTCATAGTGGGGTTTGTGATGTCACAGAGTCAGGTTGTGACGTCATAGGGTGGAATTGTGATGTCATAGAAGGGGTTGTCATGTCACAGAGTCGGGTTGTGATGTCATACACGGAGGGTTGTGGTGTCATAGAGGTAGGGTTGTGACGTCTTAGAAGGGCGTTGTGATTTCACAGAGTGTGGTTGTGACGTCATAGTGGGGTTTGTGATGTCACAGAGTGGTTTGTGATGTCATAGAGTGGGGTTGTGATGTCATAGAGGTAGGGTTGTGACGTCGTAGGGGGCTGTGATGTCATCGGGGATTGTGATGTCATAGATGGGGTTATGATTTCATAGAGGGGGTTGTGACGTCCTAGAGTCTGGTTGTGACGTCATAGTGGGATTTGTGATGTCACAGAGTGGTTTGTGATGTCATAGAGTTGGGTTGTGACGTCATAGTGGGGTTTATGATGTCATAGAGGGGGTTGCGAGGTCATAGAGTGAGGTTGTGACGTCATAGTGGGGTTTGTGATGTCACAGAGTCGGGTTGTGACGTCATAGAGTGGGGTTGTGATGTCATAGAGGGGTTATGATGTCATAGAGTGGGGTTGTGATGTCATAGAGTTAGGGTTGTGACGTCATAGAAGGGCGTTGTGATTTCAGAGAGTTGGGTTGTGACGTCATAGTGGGGATTGTGATGTCATAGAGTGGGCTTGTGACGTCATAGAGTGTGAGAGTGATGTCACAGAGTTGGATTATGGTGTCATAGAGTGGGGTTGTGACGTCATAGTGGGGTTTGTGATGTCACAGAGTCGGGTTGTGATGTCATAGACGGAGGGTTGTGGTGTCATAGAGGTAGGGTTGTGACATCATAGAGCGTGGTTGTGACGTCATGGGGGCTGTGACGTCATCGGGGATTGTGATGTCATAGATGGGGTTATGATTTCATAGAGGGGGTTGTGACGTCCTAGAGTCGGGTTGTGATGTCATAGTGGGCTTTGTGATGTCACAGAGTCGGGTTGTGACGTCATAGACTGGGATTGTGATGTCATAGAGGGGTTATGATGTCATAGAGTAGGGTTGTGACATCATAGAGGTGGATGTGACGTCATAGAGTGCGGTTGTGATGTCATAGAGTGGGGTGGTGACGTCACAGTGGGGTTTGTGATGTCATAGAGTGGTTTGTGACGTCATAGAGTGGGGTTGTGATGTCACCGAGTCGGGTTGTGATGTCATAGATTGAGGTTCTGATGTCATAGATGGGGTTGTGATGTCATAGAGTGGGGTTGTGATGTCATAGAGGTAGGGTTTGTGACGTCATAGAGGGGTGTTGTGATTTCACGGAGTTGGGTTGTGACGTCATAGTGGGCTTTGTGATGTCACAGAGTGGTTTGTGATTTCATAGAGTGGGGTTGTGATGTCATAGAGGGGGTTATGATGTCAAAGCGTAGGGTTGTGATGTCATAGTGGGGTTTGTGATGTCACAGAGTGGTTTGTGACGTCATAGAGGTGGATGTGGTGTCATAGACTGCGGTTGTGACGTCATAGTGGGGTTTGTGATGTCACAGACTGGTTTGTGATGTCATGGAGTGGGGTTGTAATGTCATAGAAGTAGCGTTGTGAGGTCATAGAGTGGGATTGTGATGTCATAGAGGGGTTATGATGTCATAGAGCGGAGTTGTGATGTCATAGAGGTAGGGTTGTGACGTCATAGAAAGGCATTGTGATTTCAAAGAGTTGGGTTGTGACATCATAGTGGGGTTTGTGTTGTCACAGAGTGGTTTGTGATGTCATAGAGTGTGGTTGTGATGTCATAGAGGGGGTTGTGACGTCATAGAGTGCGTTTGTGGCATCACAGTGGGGTTTGTGATGTCACAGAGTTGGGTTGTGATGCCATAGTGGGCTTTGTGATGTCACAGAGTGGTTTGTGATTTCATAGAGTGGGGTTGTGATGTCATAGAGGGGGTTATGATGTCAAAGCGTAGGGTTGTGATGTCATAGTGGGGTTTGTGATGTCACAGAGTGGTTTGTGATGTCATAGAGTTAGGGTTGTAACATCGTAGAGGAGCGTTGTGATTTCACAGAGTTGGGTTGTGACGTCATAGTGGGGTTTATGATGTCATAGAGGGGGTTGTGACGTCATAGAGTGCAGTTGTGACGTCATAGTGGGGTTTGTGATGTCACAGAGTCGGGTTGTGACGTCATAGACTGGGATTGTGATGCCATAGAGTGGGGTTATGATGTCACCGAGTCGGGTTGTGATGTTATAGATTGAGGTTCTAATGTCATAGATGGGGTTGTGATGTCATAGAGTGGGGTTGTGATGTCATAGAGTGTGGTTGTGATGTCACAGAGTCGTGTTGTCATTTCACAGTGTTGGGTTGTGACGTCATAGTGGGGTTTGTGATGTCATAGAGAGGTTATGATGTCATAGAGTGGGGTTGTGATGTCATAGAGGTAGGGTTGTGACGTCATAGAGGGGCGTTGTGATGTCACAGAGTTGGGTTGTGATGCCATAGTGGAGTTTCTGATGTCACAGAGTGGTTTGTGATGTCATAGAGTGGGGTTGTGATGTCATAGAGGGGGTTATGATGTCAAAGCGTAGGGTTGTGATGTCATAGTGGGGTTTGTGATGTCACAGAGTGGTTTGTGATGTCATAGAGTTAGGGTTGTAACATCGTAGAGGAGCGTTGTGATTTCACAGAGTTGGGTTGTGACGTCATAGTGGGGTTTATGATGTCATAGAGGGGGTTGCGAGGTCATAGAGTGCAGTTGTGATGTCATAGAGTGGGGTTATGATGTCACCGAGTCGGGTTGTGATGTCATAGATTGAGGTTCTAATGTCATAGATGGGGTTGTGATGTCATAGAGTGGGGTTGTGATGTCATAGACGTAGGGTTTGTGACGTCATAGAGTGGGGTTGTGATGTCATAGAGTGTGGTTGTGATGTCACAGAGTCGTGTTGTGATTTCACAGTGTTGGGTTGTGATGTCATAGTGGGGTTTGTGATGTCACAAAGTCGGGTTGTGATGTCATAGAGTGGGATTGTGATGTCATAGAGGGGGTTATGATGTCACAGAGTTGGGTTGTGATGTCATAGAGGTAGGGTTGTGACGTCATAGAAGGGCTTTGTGATTTTACAAAGTTGGGTTGTGACATCATAATGGGGTTTGTGATGTCACAGAGTGGTTTCCGATGTCATAGAGGTAGGGTTGTGACATCATAGAGGGGGTTGTGACGTCATAGGGTGCGGTTGTGACGTCATCGAGTGCGGTTGTGATGTCATAGAGGGGGACTGTGATGTCATAGAGGGAGGGTTGTGATGTCATAGAGGTAGGGTTGTGACGTCATAGAAGGGCGTTGTGATTTCACAGAGTGTGGTTGTGATATCATAGTGGGGTTTGTGACGTCACAGAGTGGTTTGTGATGTCATAGAGTGGGGTTATGATGTCACCGAGTTGGGTTGTGATTTCATAGATTGAGGTTCTGATGTCATAGCTGGGGTTGTGATGTCATAGAGGTAGGGTTGTGACTTCATAGAGGGGCGTTGTGATTTCACAGAGTTGGGTTGTGACGTCATAGTGGGGTTTGTGATGTCATAGAGTGGGGTTGTGACGTCATAGAGTGTGGTAGTGATGTTACAGAGTCGGGTTATGATGTCATAGAGTGGGGTTGTGACATCATAGTGGGGTTTGTGATGTCATAGAGTGGGGTTTTGATGTCATAGAGGGGGTTATGGTGTCATACAGTGGGGTTGTGACGTCATAGAGGGGGTTATGACATCATCGGAGATTGTGATGTCATAGAGATAGGTTTGTGACATCATCGGGGTTTCTGATGTCATAGAATTTTTGGGCAGAACATCCGGGATTTTGGGGTTCTTTTGATGGAGGATGAGGCAAAAATCCACGTTGAGCCGTGGGAATGAGGGCGACCCCTGGGAAAACGGGAGGAGGGAACTGGGGGTGGGGGTGGGTGTCGCTCGGCCCCTTCTCCACAGCGTGTTTTTGGGTGGAGGGTCCCCCATATGGGTCAGAAACCCCCCCAAACGCCCAGTGCTGTCCCAGTAAAACACTGGTTTTGCTGACGTCACAGGCCGTTGCCGGCCTCCCGCGTTCCACACAACATTCCGAGGCGGTGGTCGCTCGCTGGCCGTGGCTGTGGCAGCTTCCTACCGCTGTGGAGAGTGACATTCAGCAGTTGGATTGTTTTTTTGGGGAAACCCCCAAATTGTCCTGCCCGATGGGGCCCAAAAAGCCTCCAGTGGCCGAAGGGTAACGCTGGGGGTGGGAAGGGGCGGTGGAAGTTGGTGGCGGAAGACTGAGTGATGTTTTGCTGGGAAATAGGGACCGGTTTTGCCCCACCTCACCACGTTTTCCCTCTTTTTTAGCGTTTGTTGCGCCGTATCCATTCCCGACGTGCCTTCCTCGCCCTCCTCTTCCTCCCCCTTTCAGCCGCATCAATGTCGGGGAGCAGTTGCAGGCGGAGCTGCCTGCCCTGCGGGACAGATCCCTCTTGGAAGAGGAGGACGAAGGAGCCTCCCTGGTTTGGAAGCCCTGGGGTGACGTGGAAAGCAAGCCCGAGCCGCAGGAGAAAGGTTTCTCTTCAGGCTTTTCTTGTGGGAAAGGGGCAAATTCCCCCTTTTCAGAGTTACTTGATAGGGCGTTTGGGTTCTCTCCCGTCTTGTCTTGGCCCCGTAGCGTTGGAGGGAAGGAGATGGCTCGTTTTTGGGAGGAAAGTGGCTAGATAAGAGCCGATGGTGCTCTGGGGAGCATCTTCCATGAGAAAGGGGGGGTTTTGCGGTCCCAGCTCATCTGCAGCCAGGGAGGAGTTTCTCTCTGGAGATCCCGCTCCCAAAGCTCTTGAAAGAGCCTTTTTTTTGTCCATCAGAAGACTTTTGGCCTCATCCAGAAGGAGGTAAAGCCGTTGGAGCGGGGCGGAGCTGGTTAGCGGGGAGGCTTTTAACCCAGTGACGCGCGGAAACAAACCTTACAACTCGCAGAGAGTTATAAAGCAGGTGTGTTTATTGCGGCGCCGGGTGCAAGGGGGATTTCTTCTCCAAACTTGCACACCGGTTTGTGAAACAAGCGTCTATTTATGGTGAAAAGCGTACATATTCATTAAGGTGGGCTGGGTTATTCTAATTAATTCTAAGAAAAGGCGTTACTATTGTAATTATTTCTAAGAACTCATTATCATAAGTCTCCTCCCCTTGCCGCATGCGCACTGCCGCCTGGTGGTCGTGGGCCGGGGTCTTCTGGAGGAAGGCTCGCAGTCTTCTTCACCGGGTACCTTCACCTTTGTCCCAGAAAGCTTGGGTTGGCCGGATCCCAAACCGCAGAACTAGTCCCGACCAGATGGACACCTTTCCCAGACAGTTGGGTCCCTCCTTAGCATGCAGGCTGCTCCCGCTATCTTATACACAAGGCCATTTCTTTATCTTGGAATGCTGGGCTCCGAGCTTTGTTCTTTCCCAGGCTGTACTAAATTCACACTAACAACCTTTAACCATTCGTTTTCTGAATCAAGTCCCCCCTTTTCTTTCACCTTTGTAAATTCTTTTACAATTGCCTGTAACACACTCTCCCTCTCCATCTGATTTCTAAAATACTTCCCTGATTCCACCCGTTCACGGAGCTGATGCTTCTTCCATTGAATGTATTTGTCTTTGGCCCCCCTGGTACAACACATAAGACATCTAATTAATGCACACACTAAAGTTCCTAACGTAAGTATTGCTACTAGAAGGAGAAACAGTCGCTTAAGCCAAGCCAAGTTAGGTAACCACGAGGTTAACTTTTCCCAAAGGTCGGAAAACCCGAATGTGGTGTCATCTTGCGCAGTCAGATGCAAAATCTGAGTTTTAGCTATGAGATTTTGTAAGTCTTTCTCTATTCTTCCGTTTTGGTTTACATATGAGCAACAGCTTTGATTAATCACTGCACATAAGCCTCCCTCTTTCCAAGTTAATAAGTCTAATGCCATTCTGTTTTGTCCCACCACATTTGCTACTGACTGGACTTCTTGTTGAAGTGCCTGTATAGCATCGATTGTAGATTTCTCAAGCACTTCTATAGTGGCCGATATGTTTACAATTGCTTTCTCCAATTCACTGACGCCCAGGAACGGTATAAGCCACCTTACAAAGCTATGGGATCTTGTTCCCCTCGTCACTAGAGGGTTTTCTACTCCCCGAATTCTCCTCCAAGGTGTTCTCAACATACCTGAGGGGATTTCAGACTGATTAAACACCGTATCCTGGCTAGTTAGATAGCCTATCGTGCAAGTTCCCTTCCATCCTGCGGGCAGCTGTTTTCTGCTATATCCATCTCCACACAACCACCAATACCCTTGAGGTAACTTACAGGGTCCAATAGTTGCTGTCAACTTCGCACCTAAAAACTTTCCTGCCTGATACCATCCATACTCCCACGAATATCCTTCTCCTTCAGAAACACCACTACTTTTATATGCAACTAGTTGGGTTTTGTCGCAAAAGTCAATATACGTTGCCTTTATCCCTGTTAGATCCCAATTCCCCACATCAACAGTTGTCTTATTAATCCAGAACTTGCTCCATCCCCAGGCTATTGTCTTATTCACCGGCCCCCTGTGTCTATATTCCCCGTGTTCCCAGGTACAATTGTTACTGCTAATTAATACCACAAGCTCTTCTTTCAATAGTTGTAAATCAAATCTGGGTCCTAAGGGGTAGACATTATCATCGTATTCACAATATCCATTCAACTCATTTCCCCCTTTTGCCCCAAATTTGGGCCAGGTTCCGTTGGCATAGTTCCAATTGCTTGCTGCCACCCCATATAGAGGTAATTTCATTTCTCCTTTAGGTAAGGTGGTACATACCCAACAATCTGACAGATTAGTAGCTTTTACCAATGTTTCCAGACTTCATGTATATGTATTCGTATCCCATGTCCATCCCCCCGAAATACAAAGTCCCGGCATGTTGACGACTATCAAGGTTACTGATGTCCATCTTTTCGTTGGAGGCGAAGCTTCAGGGGTCCGGTCTGCGTTGATGTCCATTGGGGTTCTGGAGCTCTCTTGACGCGAGTCCAATGGATCCAAGCGGCTTGTTCCTTAATCTTTATGGCTGTGTGAGTGGTCAGCAGTACCTGGAAGGGACCTTCCCACTTTGGCCTCAGTGGTGAATCTGTAAAAGACTTAACATATACATATTTCCTAACTCCTTGAAGAGCTGGAAGTTTGCTTTCTTAAAATGTGGCGTCCTAACTGTGCTTCTCGTGGGCTTCCAACTTGTGAAGAGAGTGAACTGCACTAGAGCATGATGACTGCAGCCCATGGACTAGGGGATTGGGGGATGGAAAGGGCCCCCGGGGTTTCGCTTTGCTCCTTTTGCTTCTAGAAAAGGCCCAAATGGCTCAATGCCCGCCTTCTGGCCCGGGGCAGCCGCAGGGGTGAAGTGGTAGCCAGAGGGTCCCTCTCCAGAGCCATGATTTCCCTGAGAAGGGGGAAATTTTGTGGGGGATGGAGCGGTGTGTGAGGAGGAGGAGGGCAAGGAAGGCTAAAGGAGGGTCTTGGCGGAAAGATTTTTATCCCCAGTGTGGTTTTGTCAGATTTTTTGGGCAGAACATCCGGGATTTTGGGGTTCTTTTGATGGAGGATGAGGCAAAAATCCACGTTGAGCCGTGGGAATGAGGGCGACCCCTGGGAAAACGGGAGGAGGGAACTGGGGGTGGGGGTGGGTGTCGCTCGGCCCCTTCTCCACAGCGTGTTTTTGGGTGGAGGGTCCCCCATATGGGCCAGAAACGCCCCCAAACGCCCAGTGCTGTCCCAGTAAAGCACTGGTTTTGCTGACGTCACAGGCCGTTGCTGGCCTCCCGCGTTCCACACAACATTCCGAGGCGGCGGTCGCTCGCTGGCCGTGGCTGTGGCAGTTTCCTACCGCTGTGGAGAGTGACATTCAGCAGTTGGATTGTTTTTTTGGGGAAACCCCCAAATTGTCCTGCCCGATGGGGCCCAAAAAGCCTCCAGTGGCCGAAGGGTAACGCTGGGGGTGGGAAGGGGCGGTGGAAGTTGGTGGCGGAAGACTGAGTGATGTTTTGCTGGGAAATAGGGACCGGTTTTGCCCCACCTCACCACGTTTTCCCTCTTTTTTAGCGTTTGTTGCGCCGTATCCATTCCCGACGTGCCTTCCTCCCCCTCCTCTTCCTCCCCCTTTCAGCCGCATCAATGTCGGGGAGCAGTTGCAGGCGGAGCTGCCTGCCCTGCGGGACAGGTCCCTCTTGGAAGAGGAGGAGGAAGGAGCCTCCCTGGTTTGGAAGCCCTGGGGTGACGTGGAAAGCAAGCCCGAGCCGCAGGAGAAAGGTTTCTCTTCAGGCTTTTCTTGTGGGAAAGGGGCAAATTCCCCCTTTTCAGAGTTACTTGATAGGGCGTTTGGGTTCTCTCCCGTCTTGTCTTGGCCCCGTAGCGTTGGAGGGAAGGAGATGGCTCGTTTTTGGGAGGAAAGTGGCTAGATAAGAGCCGCTGGTGCTGTCGGGAGCATCTTCCATGAGAAAGGGGGGGTTTTGGCGGTCCCAGCTCATCTGCAGCCAGGGAGGAGTTTCTCTCTGGAGATCCCGCTCCCAAAGCTCTTGAAAGAGCCTTTTTTTTGTCCATCAGATGACTTTTGGCCTCATCCAGAAGGAGGTAAAGCCGTTGGAGCGGGGCGGAGCTGGTTAGCGGGGAGGCTTTTAACCCAGTGACGCGCGGAAACAAACCTTACAACTCGCAGAGAGTTATAAAGCAGGTCTGTTTATTGCGGCGCCGGGTGCAAGGGGGATTTCTTCTCCAAACTTGCACACCGGTTTGTGAAACAAGCGTCTATTTATGGTGAAAAGCGTACATATTCATTAAGGTGGGCTGGGTTATTCTAATTAATTCTAAGAAAAGGCGTTACTATTGTAATTATTTCTAAGAACTCATTATCATAAGTCTCCTCCCCTTGCCGCATGCGCACTGCCGCCTGGTGGTCGTGGGCCGGGGTCTTCTGGAGGAAGGCTCGCAGTCTTCTTCACCGGGTACCTTCACCTTTGTCCCAGAAAGCTTGGGTTGGCCGGATCCCAAACCGCAGAACTAGTCCCGACCAGATGGACACCTTTCCCAGACAGTTGGGTCCCTCCTTAGCATGCAGGCTGCTCCCGCTATCTTATACACAAGGCCATTTCTTTATCTTGGAATGCTGGGCTCCGAGCTTTGTTCTTTCCCAGGCTGTACTAAATTCACACTAACAACCTTTAACCATTCGTTTTCTGAATCAAGTCCCCCCTTTTCTTTCACCTTTGTAAATTCTTTTACAATTGCCTGTAACACACTCTCCCTCTCCATCTGATTTCTAAAATACTTCCCTGATTCCACCCGTTCACGGAGCTGATGCTTCTTCCATTGAATGTATTTGTCTTTGGCCCCCCTGGTACAACACATAAGACATCTAATTAATGCACACACTAAAGTTCCTAACGTAAGTATTGCTACTAGAAGGAGAAACAGTCGCTTAAGCCAAGCCAAGTTAGGTAACCACGAGGTTAACTTTTCCCAAAGGTCGGAAAACCCGAATGTGGTGTCATCTTGCGCAGTCAGATGCAAAATCTGAGTTTTAGCTATGAGATTTTGTAAGTCTTTCTCTATTCTTCCGTTTTGGTTTACATATGAGCAACAGCTTTGATTAATCACTGCACATAAGCCTCCCTCTTTCCAAGTTAATAAGTCTAATGCCATTCTGTTTTGTCCCACCACATTTGCTAATGACTGGACTTCTTGTTGAAGTGCCCGTATAGCATCGATTGTAGATTTCTCAAGCACTTCTATAGTGGCCGATATGTTTACAATTGCTTTCTCCAATTCACTGACGCCCAGGAACGGTATAAGCCACCTTACAAAGCTATGGGATCTTGTTCCCCTCGTCACTAGAGGGTTTTCTACTCCCCGAATTCTCCTCCAAGGTGTTCTCAACATACCTGAGGGGATTTCAGACTGATTAAACACCGTATCCTGGCTAGTTAGATAGCCTATCGTGCAAGTTCCCTTCCATCCTGCGGGCAGCTGTTTTCTGCTATATCCATCTCCACACAACCACCAATACCCTTGAGGTAACTTACAGGGTCCAATAGTTGCTGTCAACTTCGCACCTAAAAACTTTCCTGCCTGATACCATCCATACTCCCACGAATATCCTTCTCCTTCAGAAACACCACTACTTTTATATGCAACTAGTTGGGTTTTGTCGCAAAAGTCAATATACGTTGCCTTTATCCCTGTTAGATCCCAATTCCCCACATCAACAGTTGTCTTATTAATCCAGAACTTGCTCCATCCCCAGGCTATTGTCTTATTCACCGGCCCCCTGTGTCTATATTCCCCGTGTTCCCAGGTACAATTGTTACTGCTAATTAATACCACAAGCTCTTCTTTCAATAGTTGTAAATCAAATCTGGGTCCTAAGGGGTAGACATTATCATCGTATTCACAATATCCATTCAACTCATTTCCCCCTTTTGCCCCAAATTTGGGCCAGGTTCCGTTGGCATAGTTCCAATTGCTTGCTGCCACCCCATATAGAGGTAATTTCATTTCTCCTTTAGGTAAGGTGGTACATACCCAACAATCTGACAGATTAGTAGCTTTCACCAATGTTTCCAGACTTCGTGTATATGTATTCGTATCCCATGTCCCTCCCCCCGAAATACAAAGTCCCGGCATGTTGACGACTATCAAGGTTACTAATGTCCATCTTTTCGTTGGAGGCGAAGCTTCAGGGGTTCGGTCTGCGTTGATGTCCATGGGGTTCTGGAGCTCTCTTGACGCGAGTCCAATGGATCCAAGCGGCTTGTTCCTTAATCTTTATGGCTGTGTGAGTGGTCAGCAGTACCTGGAAGGGACCTTCCCACTTTGGCCTCAGTGGTGAATCTGTAAAAGACTTAACATATACATATTTCCTAACTCCTTGAAGAGCTGGAAGTTTGCTTTCTTAAAATGTGGCGTCCTAACTGTGCTTCTCGTGGGCTTCCAACTTGTGAAGAGAGTGAACTGCACTAGAGCATGATGACTGCAGCCCATGGACTAGGGGATTGGGGGATGGAAAGGGCCCCCGGGGTTTCGCTTTGCTCCTTTTGCTTCTAGAAAAGCCCCAAATGGCTCAATCCCCGCCTTCTGGCCCGGGGCAGCCGCAGGGGTGAAGTGGTAGCCGGAGGGTCCCTCTCCAGAGCCATGATTTCCCTGAGAAGGGGGAAATTTTGTGGGGGATGGAGTGGTGCGTGAGGAGGAGGAGGAGGGCAAGGAAGGCTAAAGGAGGGTCTTGGCGGAAAGATTTTTATCCCCAGTGTGGTTTTGTCAGATTTTTTGGGCAGAACATCCGGGATTTTGGGGTTCTTTTGATGGAGGATGAGGCAAAAATCCACGTTGAGCCGTGGGAATGAGGGCGACCCCTGGGAAAACGGGAGGAGGGAACTGGGGGTGGGGGTGGGTGTCGCTCGGCCCCTTCTCCACAGCGTGTTTTTGGGTGGAGGGTCCCCCATATGGGCCAGAAACGCCCCCAAACGCCCAGTGCTGTCCCAGTAAAGCACTGGTTTTGCTGACGTCACAGGCCGTTGCCGGCCTCCCGCGTTCCACACAACATTCCGAGGCGGCGGTCGCTCGCTGGCCGTGGCTGTGGCAGTTTCCTACCGCTGTGGAGAGTGACATTCAGCAGTTGGATTGTTTTTTTGGGGAAACCCCCAAATTGTCCTGCCCGATGGGGCCCAAAAAGCCTCCAGTGGCCGAAGGGTAACGCTGGGGGTGGGAAGGGGCGGTGGAAGTTGGTGGCGGAAGACTGAGTGATGTTTTGCTGGGAAATAGGGACCGGTTTTGCCACACCTCACCACGTTTTCCCTCTTTTTTAGCGTTTGTTGCGCGGTATCCATTCCCGACGTGCCTTCCTCCCGCTCCTCTTCCTCCCCCTTTCAGCCGCATCAATGTCGGGGAGCAGTTGCAGGCGGAGCTGCCTGCCCTGCGGGACAGATCCCTCTTGGAAGAGGAGGAGGAAGGAGCCTCCCTGGTTTGGAAGCCCTGGGGTGACGTGGAAAGCAAGCCCGAGCCGCAGGAGAAAGGTTTCTCTTCAGGCTTTTCTTGTGGGAAAGGGGCAAATTCCCCCTTTTCAGAGTTACTTGATAGGGCGTTTGGGTTCTCTCCCGTCTTGTCTTGGCCCCGTAGCGTTGGAGGGAAGGAGATGGCTCGTTTTTGGGAGGAAAGTGGCTAGATAAGAGCCGCTGGTGCTGTCGGGAGCATCTTCCATGAGAAAGGGGGGGTTTTGGCGGTCCCAGCTCATCTGCAGCCAGGGAGGAGTTTCTCTCTGGAGATCCCGCTCCCAAAGCTCTTGAAAGAGCCTTTTTTTTGTCCATCAGATGACTTTTGGCCTCATCCAGAAGGAGGTAAAGCCGTTGGAGCGGGGCGGAGCTGGTTAGCGGGGAGGCTTTTAACCCAGTGACGCGCGGAAACAAACCTTACAACTCGCAGAGAGTTATAAAGCAGGTCTGTTTATTGCGGCGCCGGGTGCAAGGGGGATTTCTTCTCCAAACTTGCACACCGGTTTGTGAAACAAGCGTCTATTTATGGTGAAAAGCGTACATATTCATTAAGGTGGGCTGGGTTATTCTAATTAATTCTAAGAAAAGGCGTTACTATTGTAATTATTTCTAAGAACTCATTATCATAAGTCTCCTCCCCTTGCCGCATGCGCACTGCCGCCTGGTGGTCGTGGGCCGGGGTCTTCTGGAGGAAGGCTCGCAGTCTTCTTCACCGGGTACCTTCACCTTTGTCCCAGAAAGCTTGGGTTGGCCGGATCCCAAACCGCAGAACTAGTCCCGACCAGATGGACACCTTTCCCAGACAGTTGGGTCCCTCCTTAGCATGCAGGCTGCTCCCGCTATCTTATACACAAGGCCATTTCTTTATCTTGGAATGCTGGGCTCCGAGCTTTGTTCTTTCCCAGGCTGTACTAAATTCACACTAACAACCTTTAACCATTCGTTTTCTGAATCAAGTCCCCCCTTTTCTTTCACCTTTGTAAATTCTTTTACAATTGCCTGTAACACACTCTCCCTCTCCATCTGATTTCTAAAATACTTCCCTGATTCCACCCGTTCACGGAGCTGATGCTTCTTCCATTGAATGTATTTGTCTTTGGCCCCCCTGGTACAACACATAAGACATCTAATTAATGCACACACTAAAGTTCCTAACGTAAGTATTGCTACTAGAAGGAGAAACAGTCGCTTAAGCCAAGCCAAGTTAGGTAACCACGAGGTTAACTTTTCCCAAAGGTCGGAAAACCCGAATGTGGTGTCATCTTGCGCAGTCAGATGCAAAATCTGAGTTTTAGCTATGAGATTTTGTAAGTCTTTCTCTATTCTTCCGTTTTGGTTTACATATGAGCAACAGCTTTGATTAATCACTGCACATAAGCCTCCCTCTTTCCAAGTTAATAAGTCTAATGCCATTCTGTTTTGTCCCACCACATTTGCTAATGACTGGACTTCTTGTTGAAGTGCCCGTATAGCATCGATTGTAGATTTCTCAAGCACTTCTATAGTGGCCGATATGTTTACAATTGCTTTCTCCAATTCACTGACGCCCAGGAACGGTATAAGCCACCTTACAAAGCTATGGGATCTTGTTCCCCTCGTCACTAGAGGGTTTTCTACTCCCCGAATTCTCCTCCAAGGTGTTCTCAACATACCTGAGGGGATTTCAGACTGATTAAACACCGTATCCTGGCTAGTTAGATAGCCTATCGTGCAAGTTCCCTTCCATCCTGCGGGCAGCTGTTTTCTGCTATATCCATCTCCACACAACCACCAATACCCTTGAGGTAACTTACAGGGTCCAATAGTTGCTGTCAACTTCGCACCTAAAAACTTTCCTGCCTGATACCATCCATACTCCCACGAATATCCTTCTCCTTCAGAAACACCACTACTTTTATATGCAACTAGTTGGGTTTTGTCGCAAAAGTCAATATACGTTGCCTTTATCCCTGTTAGATCCCAATTCCCCACATCAACAGTTGTCTTATTAATCCAGAACTTGCTCCATCCCCAGGCTATTGTCTTATTCACCGGCCCCCTGTGTCTATATTCCCCGTGTTCCCAGGTACAATTGTTACTGCTAATTAATACCACAAGCTCTTCTTTCAATAGTTGTAAATCAAATCTGGGTCCTAAGGGGTAGACATT
This sequence comes from Numenius arquata, assembly GCF_964106895.1. Classification (NCBI taxonomy): domain Eukaryota; kingdom Metazoa; phylum Chordata; class Aves; order Charadriiformes; family Scolopacidae; genus Numenius; species Numenius arquata. The sequence goes on from NW_027414907.1 coordinate 70,906, forward strand.
ATCATCGTATTCACAATATCCATTCAACTCATTTCCCCCTTTTGCCCCAAATTTGGGCCAGGTTCCGTTGGCATAGTTCCAATTGCTTGCTGCCACCCCATATAGAGGTAATTTCATTTCTCCTTTAGGTAAGGTGGTACATACCCAACAATCTGACAGATTAGTAGCTTTCACCAATGTTTCCAGACTTCGTGTATATGTATTCGTATCCCATGTCCCTCCCCCCGAAATACAAAGTCCCGGCATGTTGACGACTATCAAGGTTACTAATGTCCATCTTTTCGTTGGAGGCGAAGCTTCAGGGGTTCGGTCTGCGTTGATGTCCATGGGGTTCTGGAGCTCTCTTGACGCGAGTCCAATGGATCCAAGCGGCTTGTTCCTTAATCTTTATGGCTGTGTGAGTGGTCAGCAGTACCTGGAAGGGACCTTCCCACTTTGGCCTCAGTGGTGAATCTGTAAAAGACTTAACATATACATATTTCCTAACTCCTTGAAGAGCTGGAAGTTTGCTTTCTTAAAATGTGGCGTCCTAACTGTGCTTCTCGTGGGCTTCCAACTTGTGAAGAGAGTGAACTGCACTAGAGCATGATGACTGCAGCCCATGGACTAGGGGATTGGGGGATGGAAAGGGCCCCCGGGGTTTCGCTTTGCTCCTTTTGCTTCTAGAAAAGCCCCAAATGGCTCAATCCCCGCCTTCTGGCCCGGGGCAGCCGCAGGGGTGAAGTGGTAGCCGGAGGGTCCCTCTCCAGAGCCATGATTTCCCTGAGAAGGGGGAAATTTTGTGGGGGATGGAGTGGTGCGTGAGGAGGAGGAGGAGGGCAAGGAAGGCTAAAGGAGGGTCTTGGCGGAAAGATTTTTATCCCCAGTGTGGTTTTGTCAGATTTTTTGGGCAGAACATCCGGGATTTTGGGGTTCTTTTGATGGAGGATGAGGCAAAAATCCACGTTGAGCCGTGGGAATGAGGGCGACCCCTGGGAAAACGGGAGGAGGGAACTGGGGGTGGGGGTGGGTGTCGCTCGGCCCCTTCTCCACAGCGTGTTTTTGGGTGGAGGGTCCCCCATATGGGCCAGAAACGCCCCCAAACGCCCAGTGCTGTCCCAGTAAAGCACTGGTTTTGCTGACGTCACAGGCCGTTGCCGGCCTCCCGCGTTCCACACAACATTCCGAGGCGGCGGTCGCTCGCTGGCCGTGGCTGTGGCAGTTTCCTACCGCTGTGGAGAGTGACATTCAGCAGTTGGATTGTTTTTTTGGGGAAACCCCCAAATTGTCCTGCCCGATGGGGCCCAAAAAGCCTCCAGTGGCCGAAGGGTAACGCTGGGGGTGGGAAGGGGCGGTGGAAGTTGGTGGCGGAAGACTGAGTGATGTTTTGCTGGGAAATAGGGACCGGTTTTGCCACACCTCACCACGTTTTCCCTCTTTTTTAGCGTTTGTTGCGCGGTATCCATTCCCGACGTGCCTTCCTCCCGCTCCTCTTCCTCCCCCTTTCAGCCGCATCAATGTCGGGGAGCAGTTGCAGGCGGAGCTGCCTGCCCTGCGGGACAGATCCCTCTTGGAAGAGGAGGAGGAAGGAGCCTCCCTGGTTTGGAAGCCCTGGGGTGACGTGGAAAGCAAGCCCGAGCCGCAGGAGAAAGGTTTCTCTTCAGGCTTTTCTTGTGGGAAAGGGGCAAATTCCCCCTTTTCAGAGTTACTTGATAGGGCGTTTGGGTTCTCTCCCGTCTTGTCTTGGCCCCGTAGCGTTGGAGGGAAGGAGATGGCTCGTTTTTGGGAGGAAAGTGGCTAGATAAGAGCCGCTGGTGCTGTCGGGAGCATCTTCCATGAGAAAGGGGGGGTTTTGGCGGTCCCAGCTCATCTGCAGCCAGGGAGGAGTTTCTCTCTGGAGATCCCGCTCCCAAAGCTCTTGAAAGAGCCTTTTTTTTGTCCATCAGAAGACTTTTGGCCTCATCCAGAAGGAGGTAAAGCCGTTGGAGCGGGGCGGAGCTGGTTAGCGGGGAGGCTTTTAACCCAGAAAGCCCTATTTTCAATCCCCCGTTGGAATCCTGTCCTTAGGACCCTTCTTCCTGCTCAAAACCCAGCGGGAGAAGACATCATTGCCCTCCTTTGTAATGACAAGGGAGTCTTTAATATCCCTGGATTTCTCCCCATAGATCCAGAGGCAAACCGTGGCCCAGTGTGTTGACTCTTGTTACTTCTGGAGGAAGACAGTGCGATTTGGGTGCACCTGACCTCGCCTGCTGGAGAAAAGGGTCAAGAGAGTCCGGGATGAGGTGGAAAAAGCCAAAGGCGAGGTAAAAAAGCTGCTGGGGGGGGTTGTTTCATCGCCCAATGTCATAGAGGGGGATGTGATGTCATAGAGGGAGGGTTGTGATGTCATAGAGGGGGTTGTGAGGTTAGAGGTTTGGGGCGTGACGTCATAGAGGGAGGGTTGTGATGTCATAGAAGGGCATTGTGATTTCACAGAGTGTGGTTGTGACGTCATAGTGGGCTTTGTAATGTCACAGAGTCGGATTGTGACGTCATAGAGTGGGATTGTGATGTCATAGAGGGGTTATGATGTCATAGAGTGGGATTGTGACATCATAGAGGTGGGGTTGTGACGTCATAGAGTGGGATTGTGACATCATAGTGGGGTTTGTGATGTCACAGAGTCCGGTTGTGATGTCATAGAGGGGGATTGTGATGTCATAGAGGGAGGGTTGTGATGTCATAGAGGGAGTGTTGTGATGTCATAGAGGTAGGGTTGTGGCGTCATAGAAGGGCGTTGTGATTTCACAGACTGTGGTTGGGACATCATAGTGGGGTTTGTGATGTCATAGAGTCGGGTTGTGATGTGATAGAGTGGGGTTGTGGTGTCATAGAGGTAGGGTTGTGACATCATAGAGGGGCGTTGTGATTTCACAGAATGTGGTTGTGATGTCATAGTGGGGTTTGTGATGTCACAGAGTCAGGTTGTGATATCATAGAGTGGGGTTGTGATGTCATAGAGGGGGATTATGATGTCAAAGAGTGGGGTTGTGATTTCATAGTGGGGTTTGTGATGTCACAGAGTGGTTTGTGACGTCATAGAGTGGGGTTGTGACGTCATAGTGGGTTTTGTGATGTCATAGAGCTGGGTTGTGACGTCATAGAGTGTGGTTGTGATGTCATAGAGTTGGGTTGCGATGTCATAGAGGGAGAGTTGTGATGTCATAGAGGTAGGGCTGTGACGTCATAGAAGGGCGTTGTGATTTCACCGAGTTGGGTTGTGACATCATAATGGGGTTTGTGATGTCACAGCGTGGTTTGTGATGTCATAGAGGTAGGGTTGTGATGTCATAGTGGGGTTTGTGATGTCACAGAGTGGTTTTTGATGTCATAGAGGTAGGGTTGTGACGTCATAGAGTGTGGTTGTGATGTCATAGAGGGAGGGTTGTGATGTCATAGAGGGGGTTGTGTTGTCATAGGTTGGGGTTGTGAGGTTAGAGGTTTGGGGTGTGACGTCATAGAGGGGGGTTGTGGTGTCATAAAGGTAGGATTGTGACGTCATAGAGGGGTTGTGATGTCATATAGGGAGGGTTGTGACATCATAGAAGGGCGTTGTGATTTCACAGAATGTGGTTGTGACGTCATAGTGGGCTTTGTGATGTCATAGAGTAGGGTTGTGATGTCATAGAGGTAGCGTTGTGACGTTATAGAAGGGTGTTGTGTTTTCATAGAGTGCGGTTGTGAAGTCATAATGGGGTTTGTGATGTCACAGAGTCGGGTTGTGATGTCATAGAGTGAGGTTGTGGTGTCATAGAGGGGTTATGATGTCATGGAATGGGGTTGTGATGTCATAGAGGTAGGGTTGTGACGTCATAGAAGGGCGTTGTGATTTCACAGAGTGTGGTTGTGATGTCATAATGGGGTTTGTGATGTCACAGAGTGGTTTCTGATGTCATAGAGTGGGGTTGTGACGTCATAGAGGGGGTTGTGATTCAGAAAACGAACGGTTACAGGTTGTTAGTGCGGATGTAATACAGCCTGGGAAAGAACAAAGCTCGGAGCCCAGCATTCCAAGATAGAGAAATGGCCTTGTGTATAAGATAGCGGGAGCAGCCTGCATGCTAAGGAGGGACCCAACTGTCTGGGAAAGGTGTCCATCTGGTCGGGACTAGTTCTGCGGTTTGGGATCCGGCCAACCCAAGCTTTCTGGGACAAAGGTGAAGGTACCCGGTGAAGAAGACTGCGAGCCTTCCTCCAGAAGACCCCGGCCCACGACCACCAGGCGGCAGTGCGCATGCGGCAAGGGGAGGAGACTTATGATAATGAGTTCTTAGAAATAATTACAATAGTAACGCCTTTTCTTAGAATTAATTAGAATAACCCAGCCCACCTTAATGAATATGTACGCTTTTCACCATAAATAGACGCTTGTTTCACAAACCGGTGTGCAAGTTTGGAGGAGAAATCCCCCTTGCACCCGGCGCCGCAATAAACATACCTGCTTTATAACTCTCTGCGAGTTGTAAGGTTTGTTTCCGCGCGTCAATTTGGCACCCCAGATGGGACCCTCTCTGTCCGGCTGCGGGACCTGCTGAGGACGGGACTCCTCTGGGCGCCCCCGAGATTTCTCGGAAGGACTCCCCAACTCATCCAGATCACCGCGGGGACAGACAAGGACCATCTCCTGCGGACCAGGTATGTTCAGGGTTTCTTAAGGGGGGGACCTGTAAGTCGTGAGGAGACGTCCTACGCGTGGTAAAGAGTCGGCGTACTCGCCCCGGGGTATGCTCAAGCTTGGGCTAATGGTTGGTGTGGGATCCCTCGGTTTCGGGTTTTTGTGTTAGTATGTAGAATTGCAATACTGCTGGCTACTTGTTGTATTTGTCATTACCGCTATTACCGCTATTTACCGCTATTTCCGCTATCGTGTTATTGTCTGACATAAGGTGGAAATTGTTGTATGAGTGAACTGAGTGATTGAGACGCGGCACTGCTGCGGAGCGAGTGCGGAGTTCCGATCCGCGGTTCCGTGTTCTCCGCGAGGAGAGCGGCTGGAGACGAACGAAGCGTATGACAGACTGTGAACCTAATACTGAGAATATTAAGTGGCATTGTCCTGGACATTCAGATAACGTTTGTGATCCTATTTTTGTCTTGAAGTGCTTTGCTTGTAATACGGAGGTTTGGGTAGATCAGGAGGACGATTTTTGGTGTTCACAGTGTGGTAGCTGGACTGAGTGGGAGAAGATCGAGCGGGCGGGAGAGTTGGAACAAGTAATCTGTGGAGACATAGCCTACCCCTGGAGATAAAGACAGCGACAGGGATATAGCTGTAGTATTTCCTGGGAGGGAAACAGGAATAACACCCAAGTGACACACGGAGATCAGGGTCACCTCTGAACTAAGGGGGTAAGGGAACATAAAATGGGCAATAATCAAGGAAGTGAGACACTGAAAAGGAGTCCCCTAGGGTGTATTTTAGCACACTGGAAGGAGATCGGAGGCTCACCAGGTGGCAGCGTGAACAAGAAAACCTTAATTAAATACTGTAATCAGTGGTGGCCCCTTTACAAGTTAGATGATCAAGAGAATTGGCCCTTTAATGGGACTCTTAATTACAACACTATATTACAATTAATGCTATTCCTTAGAAGGGAAGGAAAGCGGGATGAAGTCATATATGCGGACATGTTTTTCACCCTTTGGAACCACCCAGAGTACCAACGGGACTGCGGGCTGTTACCTCCACAAGACCCGATGGTATTAGCCTTAGAGAAAGAAAAAAGGGAAGAAATGAAAGCCAATATAAAAAGATGTTGTTCGGCCTGTAGCATAGGGCAGAGATGCACAAAGCCTGAAAAGATTCGGGATTCTAAAGAAGACGATTTTCTTGAAACTTACTTACCACCGGTTAAGGCAATAGGAGACCGTTGGGGGGGGGTAAAGGCTTCCCAAGGAGACGGAGAAACTGAAACCGATTCCAAAACCCCACCTGACAGCCCGGTATCGTCCCGTACTCGGAAGGGAACAGAGCGAATAGTGATTCAAGCACCCTTAAGGGAAGCTGTGGGTCCGGAAGGACTACCTGTATTGATAAAAGTCCCTTTTTCCTCATTTGATTTAGAAACCTGGAAAAGCGTGGCAAAGAATTATCGGAATGATCCCGTAGGGGTTACTAAACATTTTCAGTTTCTGGTAAAGCAGCACAATCCTGACTGGAGTGATGTCCAGTTATTATTAGATCACCTGACAGAAACCGAGAAACAACTGGTTTTGAAAGCTGCTCAAGATATAGCCACGGACCACCTGAAAGATTCAGGAAGAGACATTAAAGAGTACTTCCCCTTGCAGGACCCTCATTGGGACCCAAATAGGAGCATTCACTCAGAAGCACTACAAAGTTATAGAGATTGGGTTATAAGGGGGATGGAGAGGGCTATCCCGAAAGCTATTAACTGGTCGATGCTGTATGCTGTAAGACAAGGGCCGAAGGAGAGTCCCTCGGAGTTTTTGGATAAATTACGAGATGCAATGAGACGCTACACCCCCTTGGACCCTGGATCAGAGATAGGAATCCAGCAGTTAGTGTCTCTCTTTTTAGGACAGTCTGCTAATGATATCCGGAGGAAGCTGCAAAAACTGAGAACAACTGACAGCAGAAATCTAGAGACTCTGTTAGATGAGGCATGGAGAGTATTTAACAACCGAGAGGAGGAGGATAGGAGAAGGGACCGACGGGCACTGGTGGCAGCAATACATGGGGGGGGGGCGGAAATAAAAACTGGGAACTTTAGGAAACCATTAGAAAGAGATCAATGCGCATGGTGTAAGCAGAGGGGGCACTGGAAGAATGAGTGTCCAAAAAGACAAAAAGAGAAAATTCAGGCCCATTTTAAAGAAGATTGACGGGGACCTGGGGAATCTACCCTAGCGGATCCGCTGGTTACCCTAAGGCTAGGGAAAAAGCAACAAGAAATAGAATTTTTGGTGGATACAGGAGCAACGTATTCGGTTTTGAATCAAGCCCTGACCCCTCTTGATACTGATTTTATAACAGTAACAGGAGCCACTGGCCAGAGTGAAAAGGCATATTTTCTCAAACCTCTTAAGTTCAAATTGGGAAAACAATTGGGGATACACAAATTTTTATATCTGCCAAATTCCCCGAAACCCCTGCTAGGGCGAGATTTATTAGAACAATTGGGAGCAGAAATTAAATTCAAAAAAGGGAAAATGGAACTTCGGATAAGAGAAGATCAACTAATTGAAATACTAAGTTTGGCCCTGATAGGAACTCCCATTTCTACTGGAGTGCCTGAGGAGATTAAAGCCCAAATTTATCCGGGGGTATGGGCCTCGGGAGTGCCGGGGAGAGCAAAAAATGCTTCCCCAATAGTGATAAAGCCTCAACAAGGAGCACGACCGGTGAGAGTCAAACAGTATCCCCTTAGGATAGAGGACAGGGAGGGGATCCGACCAACTATAGACCGGTTTATCGAGTATGGGCTGCTGAAAGAATGTGAATCAGAGTATAACACTCCAATATTACCTGTCAAGAAGCCGGATGGTAGCTATCGCATAGTGCAGGACCTCAGAGCTATCAACAGAATTGTTGAGGATTTACATCTGGTGGTAGCAAATCCATACACTCTTCTAACTAAACTGGTACCTGAATTGGCATGGTTTACCGTTTTGGACCTAAAGGATGCCTTTTTCTGCTTGCCTCTGAGCCCAGAGAGCCAACTTTTATTTGCATTCGAATGGGAAAACCCAGAATCTGGGAGGAAAACACAGCTTACATGGACTGTGCTACCGCAGGGCTTTAAAAATAGCCCAACACTTTTTGGAAATCAGCTAGCTAAAGATTTAGAACAGTGGAAATGCCCGCTTGGGACAGGAGTGGTTTTGCAGTATGTGGACGATATGTTACTCGCCACTGACACCAGAGAAACATGCCTAGAATGGACTGTGAGCCTGCTAAATTTTCTTGGACTTAATGGCTATAAAGTTTCTCCACAGAAGGCACAGATAGCCCAGCAGCAAGTGACTTATCTGGGATATGAAATAACCGCAGGCCAACGGACACTGGGGAAGGAGAGGAAAGAGGCCATTTGCCAGACACCTTGACCACAGATGCCTAAGGAACTTCGGACCTTCCTAGGAATGACAGGATGGTGCCGTCTCTGGATATATAACTACGGACTCTTGGTAAAGCCTCTATACGAGTTATTAAAATCTAACTCAAAGAATATTGTGTGGAATAAGGAAGCAGACAAAGCCTTCCATCAATTAAAAAAGAGTTTAATGGAAGCACCTGCCCTGGGATTACCTGACACTACTAAACCTTTCTGGTTGTTTTCCTATGAGAAGCAAGGAATGGCCTTAGGAGTCCTAGCTCAGAATTTGGGACCCTATCGAAGGGCGGTGGCATACTTCTCCAAACAGCTCGACGGAGTAAGTAAAGGGTGGCCTAGCTGTCTCCGAGCGGTGGCAGCAGTGGTAATAAACATCCAAGAGGCCCGTAAGTTCACCCTAGGCCAGAAAATCACAGTTATGGTTTCACATACCGTCTCAGCAGTACTGGAAGTAAAAGGGGGGCATTGGCTTTCACCTCAGAGGTTTCTTAAGTATCAGGCTATCCTGATAGAGCAAGATGATGTAGAAATAACGGTAACTAATATTGTCAATCCAGCCTCTTTCCTCAGCGGAACCGAAGGAGAATCAGTGACCCATGACTGCTTGGAAACAATCGAGGCGGTGTACTCCAGCCGACCAGACCTGAAAGAAGAACCATTGGAGGATGCAGAGGATTCCTGGTTCACCGACGGGAGCAGCTTCATTCAACAGGGGATACGCAAAGCTGGCTATGTGGTAACCACCACAGAGAAGGTAATAGAATCCAAGGCCCTGGCCCCAAATACATCAGCCCAAAAGGCTGAGATAATAGCACTAACCCGAGCGCTGGAATTGGCCAAAGGAAAACGGATAAATATCTGGACAGACTCTAAATATGCTTTTGGGGTGGTGCATGCTCACGGGGCGGTCTGGAGAGAAAGAGGACTCTTATCTACACAAGGGAAACACATCAAACATGCTGAAGAAATTCTCAAGCTCTTAGATGCAGTATTACTGCCTGCCAAAGTGGCTATCATGCACTGCAAAGCCCACCAAAAAGGGAACACCGCTGTGGAACTGGGCAACGCACTGGCGGACCGAGAAGCCAAAAGGGCAGCAGAAATGGGTCATGCGGAGATACAATCCTTGGTCCCAGATGGTAAAATACAAATTGACGACGAACCTAAATATTCTAGGGACGATCACAAATTGATCAAAGACTTAAATGGGAAAATTGAAGGGAAATGGGCCAAAACCCCACAGGGAAAAATAATAGTGCCTTTCTCGTTACTATGGGCTGTAGTCATGGCAGAACATAGAAAATCCCATTGGGGAACAGAGGCACTTTACAGATACCTGAATAGGCTAATATGCGCTCGGAATCTATATGCCACTGTCAAACAAGTCACTCAGCAGCGTGAGGTATGTTTACAGAACAACCCTAGGACAGGCCCCAGAGTCCAATTTGGCCAGATAGGGAAGGGAAACTATCCGGGACAACATTGGCAAATTGATTTTTCAGAACTTCCAAGAAAAGGGGGGTTTCAATACCTATTGGTGCTAACTGATACCTTTTCAGGATGGCCAGAGGCATTTCCCTGTCGAACCAACAAAACAAGAGAAGTGGTCAAAGCATTGTTGCAAGAAATTATACCAAGATTTGGGGTTCCCGCAGTAATTTCCTCGGACCAAGGATCTCATTTCACTGCAAGGGTTGTTTCGAAAGTAAGCAGATTATTGGGTATAGACTGGCAACTTCACACCCCATACAACCCACGATTGAGTGGTCAGGTAGAAAAGATGAATCACTTGATCAAAACGCAGATTGTGAAATTAGGCCAGGAAGCTAACTTGGCCTGGCCTCAGTCATTACCATTAGCCCTTCTCAGGATAAGAACAAAACCCAGAACCAAAGAAGGTTTGAGCCCCTTTGAAATACTGTATGGGAGACCATATAGTGTACAGGATGGGATATCCACAGAGTTGGGGAATGAAATATTGACAGATTACCTGATAAATTTACAAAAACAGCTCCGAGAGGTAGAAAAACTGGTTCTGGGAACAAGAGCTCGTGGGCTGGATGGACCAGTACACGAGATCGAACCTGGGGATTATAGATTCATAGATTCATAGATTGGTCCAGGCCAGAAGGGACCTCCAAAGGTCATCTAGTCCGACCTCCCCGCAGTCAGCAGGGACACCCCCAACTAGACCAGGTTGCCCAGGGCCTCGTCGAGCTTCACCTTGAATATCTCAAGGGAAGGGGCCTCAACCACCTCCCTGGGCAACCTGTTCCAGTGTTCCAGCACCCTCATGGTAAAGAACTTTTTCCTAATATCCAATCTAAATCTCCCCTTCTCCAGCTTAAAACCATTGCCCCTCGTCCTGTCGCTGCAGGCCTTTGTAAACAGACCCTCCCCAGCCTTCCTGTAGCCCCCCTCAGGTACTGGAAGGCCGCTATGAGGTCTCCCCGGAGCCTCCTTTTCTCCAAGCTAAACAACCCCAGCTCCCTCAGTCTGTCCTCATAGGAGAGGTGCTCCAACCCCCTGATCATTTTGGTGGCCCTCCTCTGGACCCGCTCCATCAGGTCCGTGTCCTTTCTATATTGAGGGCTCCAGACCTGCACACAGTACTCCAGGTGAGGTCTCACCAGAGCAAAGTGGCAGAATCACCTCTCTGGATCTGCTGGCAACACTTCTTTTGATGCAGCCCAGGATGTGATTGCCTTTTGGGCTGCGAGAGCACATTGCCTGCTCACGTCCAGCTTCTCGTCCATCAGCACCCCCAAGTCCCTTTCCTCAGGGCTGCTTTCTAATACCCCATCCCCCAGGCTGTATTTATACTGAGGATTGTTTCTTCCCAGGTGCAGAATCCTGCACTTGCTTTTGTTGAACCTCATGAGGTTCATCTGGGCCCACCTCTCCAGCCTGTCCAGGTCCCCCTGAATGACATCCCGTCCCTCCAGTGTATCGACAAGACCACACAGCTTGGTGTCATCTGCAAACTTGCTGATGGTGCTCTCAATCCCTCTGTTTATGTCTTTGATAAAAATGTTAAACAGTACTGGTCCCAGGACGGACCACTAGTCACTGCTCTCCATCTGGACTTAAAGCCATTGAGTACCACCCTCTGGGTGCGACCATTCAGCCAATTCCTTATCCACCGAACCGTCCACCCATCAAATCCGTATCCCTCCAATTTGGCAAGTAGAATGTTGTGAGGAACTGTGTCAAAGGCCTTACAGAAGTCCAGATAGATTACATCCATAGGTCGCCCCTTGTCTACTGACCTAGTCACTTCATCATAGAAGGCCACTAGGTTAGTCAGGCAGGACTTGCCCCTAGTAAAGCCATGTTGGCTGTCCTGAATCATCCCCCTGTCCTCCATGTGCCCAAGCATGGCATCCAGAAGGATCTGTTCCATGATCTTCCCAGGCACAGAGGTGAGGCTGACAGGTCGGTAGTTCCCAGGATCCTCCTTTCTTCCCTTTTTAAAAATGGGTGTGATGTTTCCTTTCTTCCAGTCTGCAGGGACTTCACCTGACTGCCATGACTTTTCGAATATCATGGAAAGTGGTTTTGCAACTTCATCAGCCAGTTCCTTCAGGACTCTGGGATGGATTTCATCAGGTCCCATGGACTTGTATGTCTTTAGATTCCTTAGGTGATCACGTACCATGCCTTCAGTTATAGTGGGATGGACTTTGTCACCTGGATCCTCAACTTGTGGGCCATCAATACAAGAGCTAGGAGGAGAGGGGTTGCCAGTGAAGACTGAGGCAAAAAAATTATTGAGAACTTCTGCCTTCTCTTCCTCCATTGATACAAGTTCCCCATTGCTGCTCATTAGGGGGGGTACATTTTCTTTAACCTTCCTTTTCTGGTTAATGTACTTGTAGAAGCCTTTCTTGTTTTTCTTTATGTCCCTTGCCAAGTCCAATTCTAGCTGTGCCTTGGCCTCCCTGACCTTATTCCTACACAGCCGGGCAACATCCCTATACTCTTCCCAGGTTGCCTGTCCCTTCTTCCATATCCTGTGTAGCCCCATCTTACCCCTTAGTTTGACCAGCAGGTCCCGGCTCAACCATGGTGGTTATTATGTATATGTTAAGTCTTTTACAGATTCACCACTGAGGCCAAAGTGGGAAGGTCCCTTCCAGGTACTGCTGACCACTCACACGGCCATAAAGATTAAGGAACAAGCCGCTTGGATCCATTGGACTCGCGTCAAGAGAGCTCCAGAACCCCATGGACATCAACGCAGACCGGACCCCTGAAGCTTCGCCTCCAACGAAAAGATGGACATTAGTAACATTGATAGTCGTCAACATGCCGGGACTTTGTATTTCGGGGGGAGGGACATGGGATACGAATACATATACACGAAGTCTGGAAACATTGGTGAAAGCTACTAATCTGTCAGATTGTTGGGTATGTACCACCTTACCTAAAGGAGAAATGAAATTACCTCTATATGGGGTGGCAGCAAGCAATTGGAACTATGCCAACGGAACCTGGCCCAAATTTGGGGCAAAAGGGGGAAATGAGTTGAATGGATATTGTGAATACGATGATAATGTCTACCCCTTAGGACCCAGATTTGATTTACAACTATTGAAAGAAGAGCTTGTGGTATTAATTAGCAGTAACAATTGTACCTGGGAACACGGGGAATATAGACACAGGGGGCCGGTGAATAAGACAATAGCCTGGGGATGGAGCAAGTTCTGGATTAATAAGACAACTGTTGATGTGGGGAATTGGGATCTAACAGGGATAAAGGCAACGTATATTGACTTTTGCGACAAAACCCAACTAGTTGCATATAAAAGTAGTGGTGTTTCTGAAGGAGAAGGATATTCGTGGGAGTATGGATGGTATCAGGCAGGAAAGTTTTTAGGTGCGAAGTTGACAGCAACTATTGGACCCTGTAAGTTACCTCAAGGGTATTGGTGGTTGTGTGGAGATGGATATAGCAGAAAACAGCTGCCCGCAGGATGGAAGGGAACTTGCACGATAGGCTATCTAACTAGCCAGGATACGGTGTTTAATCAGTCTGAAATCCCCTCAGGTATGTTGAGAACACCTTGGAGGAGAATTCGGGGAGTAGAAAACCCTCTAGTGACGAGGGGAACAAGATCCCATAGCTTTGTAAGGTGGCTTATACCGTTCCTGGGCGTCAGTGAATTGGAGAAAGCAATTGTAAACATATCGGCCACTATAGAAGTGCTTGAGAAATCTACAATCGATGCTATACGGGCACTTCAACAAGAAGTCCAGTCATTAGCAAATGTGGTTGGACAAAACAGAATGGCATTAGACTTATTAACTTGGAAAGAGGGAGGCTTATGTGCAGTGATTAATCAAAGCTGTTGCTCATATGTAAACCAAAACGGAAGAATAGAGAAAGACTTACAAAATCTCATAGCTAAAACTCAGATTTTGCATCTGACTGCGCAAGATGACACCACATTCGGGTTTTCCGACCTTTGGGAAAAGTTAACCTCGTGGTTACCTAACTTGGCTTGGCTTAAGCGACTGTTTCTCCTTCTAGTAGCAATACTTACGTTAGGAACTTTAGTGTGTGCATTAATTAGATGTCTTATGTGTTGTACCAGGGGGGCCAAAGACGAATACATTCAATGGAAGAAGCATCAGCTCCGTGAACGAGTGAAATCTGGGAAGTATTTTAGAAATCAGATGGAGAGGGAGAGTGTGTTACAGGCAATTGTAAAAGAATTTACAAAGGTGAAAGAAAAGGGGGGACTTGATTCAGAAAACGAATGGTTAAAGGTTGTTAGTGTGAATTTAGTACAGCCTGGGAAAGAACAAAGCTCGGAGCCCAGCATTCCAAGATAAAGAAATGGCCTTGTGTATAAGATAGCGGGAGCAGCCTGCATGCTAAGGAGGGACCCAACTGTCTGGGAAAGGTGTCCATCTGGTCGGGACTAGTTTTGCGGTTTGGGATCCGGCCAACCCAAGCTTTCTGGGACAAAGGTGAAGGTACCTGGTGAAGAAGACTGCGAGCCTTCCTCCAGAAGACCCCGGCCCACGACCACCAGGCGGCAGTGCGCATGCGGCAAGGGGAGGAGACTTATGATAATGAGTTCTTAGAAATAATTACAATAGTAACGCCTTTTCTTAGAATTAATTAGAATAACCCAGCCCACCTTAATGAATATGTACGCTTTTCACCATAAATAGACGCTTGTTTCACAAACCGGTGTGCAAGTTTGGAGAAGAAATCCCCCTTGCACCCGGCGCCGCAATAAACAGACCTGCTTTATAACTCTCTGCGAGTTGTAAGGTTTGTTTCCGCGCGTCACTGGGTTAAAAGCCTCCCCGCTAACCAGCTCCGCCCCGCTCCAACGGCTTTACCTCCTTCTGGATGAGGCCAAAAGTCTTCTGATGGACAAAAAAAAGGCTCTTTCAAGAGCTTTGGGAGCGGGATCTCCAGAGAGAAACTCCTCCCTGGCTGCAGATGAGCTGGGACCGCCAAAACCCCCCCTTTTCTCATGGAAGATGCTCCCGAGAGCACCATCGGCTCTTATCTAGCCACTTTCCTCCCAAAAACGAGCCATCTCCTTCCCTCCAACGCTACGCGGCCAAGACAAGACGGGAGAGAACCCAAACGCCCTATCAAGTAACTCTGAAAAGGGGGAATTTCCCACAAGAAAAGCCTGAAGAGAAACCTTTCTCCTGCGGCTCGGGCTTGCTTTCCATGTCACCCCAGGGCTCCCAAACCAGGGAGGCTCCTTCGTCCTCCTCTTCCAAGAGGGATCTGTCCCGCAGGGCAGGCAGCTCCGCCTGCAACTGCTCCCCGACATTGATGCGGCTGAAAGGGGGAGGAAGAGGAGGGGGAGGAAGGCACGTCGGGAATGGATACGGCGCAACAAACGCTAAAAAAGAGGGAAAACGTGGTGAGGTGGGGCAAAACCGGTCCCTATTGCCCAGCAAAACATCACTCAGTCTTCCGCCACCAACTTCCACCGCCCCTTCCCACCCCCAGCGTTACCCTTCGGCCACTGGAGGCTTTTTGGGCCCCATCGGGCAGGACAATTTGGGGGTTTCCCCAAAAAAACAATCCAACTGCTGAATGTCACTCTCCACAGCGGCAGGAAGCTGCCACAGCCACGGCCAGCGAGCGACCGCCGCCTCGGAATGTTGTGTGGAACGCGGGAGGCCGGCAACGGCCTGTGACGTCAGCAAAACCAGTGCTTTACTGGGACAGCACTGGGCCTTTGGGGGCGTTTCTGGCCCATATGGGGGACCCTCCACCCAAAAACACGCTGTGGAGAAGGGGCCGAGCGACACCCACCCCCACCCCCAGTTCCCTCCTCCCGTTTTCCCAGGGGTCGCCCTCATTCCCACGGCTCAACGTGGATTTTTGCCTCATCCTCCATCAAAAGAACCCCAAAATCCTGGATGTTCTGCCCACAAAATCTGACAAAACCACGCTGGGGATAAAAATCTTTCCGCCAAGACCCTCCTTTAGCCTTCCTTGCCCTCCTCCTCCTCCTCACACACCACTCCATCCCCCACAAAATTTCCCCCTTCTCAGGGAAATCAGGGCTCTGGAGAGGGACCCTCCGGCTACCACTTCACCCCTGCGGCTGCCCCGGGCCAGAAGGCGGGCATTGAGCCAGTTGGGCCTTTTCTAGAAGCAAAAGGAGCAAAGCGAAACCCCGGGGGCCCTTTCCATCCCCCAGTCCCCTAGTCCATGGGCTGCAGTCATCATGCTCTAGTGCAGTTCACTCTCTTCACAAGTTGGAAGCCCACGAGAAGCACAGTTAGGACGCCACATTTTAAGAAAGCAAACTTCCAGCTCTTCAAGGAGTTAGGAAATAGGACCCCCTGGGAAACTGCCCTTAGGGACAAGGCAGCAGAACAAAGGAAAAAGGGATTTGTAAGTCCTTCCTCTAGAAATCCATTAGACCCAGCTTCATAGAAACGACACCGGTCTGGATGCTGGTGGTTAAAGAGGATGGATTTTGGGGGGGTTAAATTAGGAGAATTAATTGGGCGATCACTTCAAATGAGGTCAAATTAAAACTGGAGGCATTTTGCTGGCTGTGAGGGACTGGAGTGGGCAAGCCTCGGGCCACAAAACTCAATGGAACTTGAGTTTGTCCTGGGCAAAAAGGGGAAACCGGAGGCTTTTGCACAAGGAGGGGCCGCTCTGAACCTCACGGCTCCGGGGAAGGTCTCCCCGACTCCAAAAAGACAGAACGTTGGGGGTTGAAAGTCAAATAAAACCACCAAGAGGCACCTGGGCAAGGGCAATCCTCCAGCTGCCCTTCCCTTCTGCACCCGCCCCCCCACGCCCCCAGGGTGCTTTTCTGAACCCAAAGGAGGCATTTGGGGAAGAAAAAGGGAGGGCTGACCTTCCGCACTCACCTCAGGGCAAGTCCCAGCACAGGGAGGTCCCGGCATCCCCGGAGGAGCCGCAGGCGCTGTGGGGCTGCGGGTGGTGACGCCCCGGCGGGGGCTTGTCTTTGGCGGTCGCACGTGGCCTCTTCTTCTGCTGGCAGACGGCCTGCAAACCAGGGACAAAATAACTTGAAATGGCTCAAAAAGGCAGAAAAATAAGATTTTTTGGCCGTGGATTTCACGCGGTTTATCAGCCCAGGTAAAGTGTAAACAGCCAAAAAACCAATGGGAAAACGGGGTGCAAAGCCACAACGGGGTGCAAGAAAAACTGTATTATTTCCACTGTCCCAAGCAGAAAAGCACTTTCCTCCACAAAATCTATCAAAGGGGCTGAAAACGTGCAATTGGTGACCCTCACCCCAACGTCCCCATCGCCCCCTCTCGCATCCCTTCCTCGCTTTTCCCCGCTTCAAACGGGCCACAGACCCCCCCCGGCACCCCCTAAAACCACCCGGCAGCACCGCCCTCACCACCTGCCCTTCAGACAGCGCCTGCGCGCACCCCCCTTCTGCCCACGCGCTCGCGGCAGCACCGCCTACCCCGGCAAACTCTGCTGCCCATTGGCCCGCCCACTGCTCTCATCCCGCCCACCGCCCCCTCTTTGTGCCGCCATTGGGCCGGCGGCTGCACTCGCCCCGCCCCCTCGCTCCTGCCAAGGTGGCGAAAAAGGCGGGAAAAGCGCCCCTGCCCCCTTTCTCCTCAGGGCCACAAAATGGCCACGCCACTTGGCTTGGACCATTAAAAACAAGACAGAAACACCCCAAACCACCCGAAATATCCGGTTTTACCAAAAGAAAGGGATTTGAAGCACCCGTGCTGACCCCGCCCCTCGTAAGGCGCCACCAGAGCCCTTCCCTCGGAGGGAGGAAGAGGCGATCAAATGGCAGCCGCAGCTGAGGGGGCGAACTCCCCTCAGCCAGGCCCTGGGGTATGGGACGAGGGGGACAGCTGTGCCCCACAACCCCAGGGAGGATTTCACCACCCGCCGGCACAGCCAAAGCCGCTGTGAGGGGGAAGGCGGACACCTTAGGGTGTGTGAGAGATGAGCTAAGTTTTGCTTCAGCTAATTGATAGGTTCTTGTTAGTATGTATATACTAACAAGGGAACTTTAGTAATTACTGTCACAGTAGAGTCTAATAAATTGTACCCAATTAATCTTCAGAAATGCCCTTGGTCTGTCAAGGTGTTGCATGAAGAGGCAAAATAGTTTTGGCCGAAAATAAACCCCCTTGCGTCCTAACACTCCTCACCAAGGTGGGAGGCTGGGGGCGGCTGGGTTTAAATTCTGAGTGATGCCCAATGCACCACTATCAGCCCAGTCGCGTTTGATATATTAAACTGTCACGATTCCGGATACACTAATAGTGGACTGCACCTTCAGTCTAGTCGTGCTCACGAACCAGCACGGCCACACTTTAGTGTTTGGTCGCGTTCGGTGAGAAACCCAAACGGCTAGCTACTTAAGCAGTGCAGTTTATTTAAGCAACAGATAGAAAGGTTCTTACGCTTTGCCGGTGATAAGTACACTGTCTGCGAAGCACGTGCAAGTAAAAGAAAAAATGTTAACGCTACAAAGCGCTCGACAAAGTTCCAAACAATACAGCCTGGCTCTAAATGTCACAGGTAACCCTCTGGAGAGATTTCTAAGCTTCCCGAGGAAGTACTCGATATAGTCTAAGTCTTACCCACAGGCGTCCCTATGGGGGGGAAGAAAGGCTCAGCCCCTCGCCTGGTCCCGGGAGTCAGAGGCAGTCCGTGACGGGCTCCTCCCCGACTTCTTTACCATGGTGTCTTCCCTAGCAACCCCCCTTTCTTGGGCTATTTTTATATTATTTTTTACCTTCAATGTGGAGTTTGAATGACTCTAGTCATAAATACCTTTATTACGATTGATGTAAAATTCCGTCGCCTCGCATTTAAAGGTATAGTTTATGAAAAATTCAGGGCGCAGACTCAAGGAGGAGTGGTCGCACCTTGGAGGCGGGCAGCCTTCGGGCTGGAGGTGTGTTTTGGTATTATAATGACATTATAATGAGCAAAGTTTGCACAAAGGACAGCATTTCATCAAAATTTGGCAGACTGTTGGCTCAGGGTAGCAAGCATGCCGCTTATCACTTCCACAGGATCACCTTGTTCCCATATCTGCTGTGTGATCACAGAGCTTGGCCGTGGAATCTTCACTCCACCACATCCTCCGTGCTGCTTTTGCAAGCAATATTGTTCAGGGAGTCAGCGATGTAGCGGATTCCTCGCACACCAGCTGCTGCTGTGTTCCACCCTGGAAAGGTTTCCATTTTATACCTTTCCTTAGTGTGTGAACAATGCAAAAAATTTTTAATAAAAATTATATTTTAGGAATTATTCCACACAAGGGATCCTGGTTTTGCAGAACGAAATCTAAGTAAAGAGAAACAGATTGGAAAGTAACCTTCAACGCAGGAACCCAAAAGACAGGGGAGTAACATTGAGACCAAAGAAACCAGTCTTGGACGGTAAATCTGCCAAGGGGGCTGTGAAGACTGCCAAGTAGGCCGAGTTCATTTAGAGGACAACTGATGAAGAGGAGGATACGACCACCTGATGAAGTAAACGACCACCAGAGTGCCTCTAGTTACTAACAACGGACAGTAGATGGCGGCAAAGACCGTGAAATAGCATTTAGCCTAATCAAGGGCGTGTTTAGGATAAGGATTCCTTGGCTGGGTGTGTTTATGCCTTACAGGGTGAAAAGAGGTGAACTGCACCTGTACTGGGTTAGACGGTCGGGAAGAATGTGAGCTCCAACTTCTCAACTGATGAGAAGAGAGACAGAAACTTAAGCAGCCGGGATAAGGTAGAAGAACCTGAGAACTGGAAAGAGGGGGTGTGCCTCTGCTTTGAGATGCACCCGATTCAGCGCTGTTTCGTGTAATAAATTTTTAACTTTTTTATCTTTGCTTCGTCGACTTTGTTCTCTATGAAATTCTAATCGTGAGCCAGTGTTTCTCACAGGCGGACACTGTTGTATTCTGGGGGCATAAAAGGGGTTTTGGGGAGCAGGGGGGCCCTGGGGTGCGGTGGTGGGGATGTGGGGTGCTCTGCAGGTTTGGGGGGGGCTTATTTGGTGTCAGGGGGACATGGGCTGCCCTGTAGGGGATAGGGAAGGCTGGCAGGTGGAAACGGTGTGCCCTGAATGATCAGTGGTGCCCTAAGTAATGGGGGTGCACCCACCTCTCTGCCCCCCCCCCCCCCCAGCTGAGCCCCCCTCGGTCCCAATTTTGGGGTTTACTGAGCCCCTCTGGGAGCTGAGTGTTGCCTCAGCTGAGTCTGCTAGAAAAACAGAGTGTACCCCCCAAACTCGGGGGTGGGTCCCACATTCTGCTTCCCCCAAGCTGATGGGGGGAGCCCCCTAAAATAAATCTCCACGGGGATTTGGGGTGCCCTCTCCTTTCCCCTAAGACCCACGAAGCCTCCATGATCCAACCTCCTCATTTGGAGACCCCCCAGGACACCCCCTCCAAAATCACACCTCCCCAATGCACCCCAGTGCTGCCCATGCTTTTATTTCAGAAAAGGCATTCTTTTATTATTTATTTTAACCATTTCTCCTTTAAAAAAAAATAAATAAATATCGATATATAAAATAAATGCCTCATCCTCAGATCTGCATGGCCGCCTCCAGTGTCTCCAAAACCTTCGTAGCAATTTTCTCTGCAGGATGAGGGGACAGTCTCATTCGGGGGGGATTTAAAAAAAAAAAAGCCTTCTCAAAACTCCCTTTTTTCACTCTCCCCAGGTACTCTGTGCTGCCAGATGGATTTTCAGAGGCAGTAAAATTTCTTTTTCTGCAAATCCCTCATTACGTGTTTCATTGTATGTCAAGCCCATCTTCTGTGTTTTTTTTTATTTGGCCATGGGTTTGGGGTTGTTTTTTACATTGATTTACTCTGTATAATATTGTCTACAAAGGAATGTCATTATTTGTGCTGTTTCTAATTGTGCATTTGTCCAAATTTGTAATTTGAGGGACGCACAGACTGTGTAAAGATGGCTCCATGCTCACTGTATGATTAAACAAATTAAAGAAACTTGCAGCATCTTGTTTGCTCAAGATCTTTCCTTTGAGTCCTTCTCTGGAGGTGCAGAGCAATGCCTGTGAGCAGAGGTGCAGGGGAAAGAGTCCCAGCACTGCAGCACTGTCAGGGAGCACCAGCCTTGGTCTTTCCCAACTTATTCTCTTTTCTCACCCACGCTCTCCTTCTGAGCCCTCGCCTTGCTCTAAGGCTGTGCGTGCTCTTGCAGATCATAGGAACCACTGCAGCCCAGGAACCACTGGCAGGGACAGCCACTGGGTTCTTCTCTGATAGAGCCGAACTCCCGAACAGCACCTCCATCATACCAGGGGATGTCCTCAGGGCAGGGCATGAAGGCTTAGGTCTTCTTCCAGAGTTGCACTCGAGAACGTGCCATGGGAATTGCCCCTGCAAATGAAAACACCAGTGTGCAGCTAAACTGTGTGTGTGTGCAGGGTTGGGGAAAGCAGCAGTTTCCTTGCTCAGCCAGGACTCCTGGGAAAGACCTGAAGGACCCACGCAGCAGGTTCTTCGCTGGGCCTGTCTGTGCTGGGCACCCCAGGGAAGATGCTCCAGGGCAATCACCACATACCCAGCCAGTAACAACCACCATTTCTGGAACAGGCCTCTTATGCCAACTCAGAGAGGCTGGTTGGCCCTCTAAAGAAGTCCATGTCTGCATTGTCAGGATGAGATGTCAGCATGTACATTGTGTGTGTGGTGAGATTATCCTGAGTGAGCACAGACACCATCAGCTGTTCCTGCGGGTTCGTCTAAGGTCTGTGGGACAGACAGTGTCTAGAGGTCACTTCGCTTTGAGGGTAACATCCCCTGGGAAACTCCCTGGATGCAGCACTGGGATGGGCTTCCTTGAACTGAGGTCCCTGTGTCCATTCCTCAGCCATGGGGCATCTCAGAGAGGTGCAGAGCAGGAGACACCCCACAGGGCTGAGGGGCTGCAGGGCCTCTGCCTGTGCCAGGGAAGGACTCGTGTCTCTGAACAGCCCTGTCAGAGCCCTGACATTGCTGTGTGTGACGCCAGGAACAGCCCCCACCATCCCAAGGAGATTTCTCTCACTTGCCCTCTCTCACCTCTCTCACCAGACCGGCCTGGCTGAACAGAGAGCTCTGGTCGCAACTCGGGGAGAAAAGGAGAGTTTGTGGCCATTGGAAGAAGGGGCAGGGACCTCACGGGGACTACAAAGATCTTGTGAGGCTCTGTGGGGAGAAAATCAGAAAGGCCAAAACCCCCACTAGAACTTAATCTGGCTTTGGATGTTAAGGACAATAAAAAATCCCCCATAATTCAAGGGGAAATGGTGAGTGAGCTAACACAGCACTTGGACACACACGTCTATGGAGCCAGATGGGATCCACCCGAGGGTACTGAGGGAGATGGCAGATGTTCCCACCAATCCACTGTCCATCATCTACCAGCAGTCCTGGCTAAACGGGAAGTCCCAGGTGACTGGAGGTTTGCAAACGTGATGCCCATCCAGAGGAAGGGCAACAAAGAGGGTTCGGGGAACTACAGGCCTGTCAGTCTGACCTCGGTACCTGGGAAGGTTATGGAACGGATCATCCTGAGTGCCAGGACACGTCACGGCACTGTGGAACTTGGATAATGAGGTGAAGTCTCTGTGCTGAAAGAACCATTAAGACTGGCCCTTGAGAACCTGCAGATGGAACAACTGCGGCATGAAACCGTTGCAGAGCTCTAATTCCTGGGTTTGGTGTCCCCTGAGATGAGAGAGCAAGAAGGGGACCCGTTTGACTGGACGAGGAATGCAGAGAATGTGGGCAGCCCTACAGGGAGCCCCAAAGTGTCCTTGTGCCCATCACCCCCCATCTCGTGGGGCTGCAGAGTTGGAAAACTCCCCATTTCAAAAGGAAAGCGGTAACAGCTTGTGCAGAAAGTGGCCGGAGCCGTCGGGATGTGTTCCCTCTGCCAGGGATGGAGGTGAGCAGCGGTGTGGGCTGTCACCTCCTGGGACCCTCCTGGGCAGCCCCAGGTGAGCGTCTGACACAGCATCGGAGCTGCCGCACAGTCAAACTGGGCAGCGGCAGAGGAGGCTTCCCTGAAATATTGCCAGGGATTGATGAAATGGGGGAGGCCTTTCCACACCCAGCTGGAAGCAGCTTGACCAGAGCCCCGCACTGAAGCCTCAAGGGCTCGAAGGCCCGGCAGGTGCTGCCTGGAGACTGGGCTGGCGCTTGTCCATGAGGAGGGGCTGGGTTTTTCCTTGGCATTTCCGTACATCCAGACCTCTTTGGGAAGGACGGGCACCACTTGCCCCAGCGTCCCGCAGACAGTCTGCAACGCTCTGGGCAAAACCCACTTGTTAAATATCTGGGAAACTGGCTTCCACCAGGTCCCATGGGCATTCCTGCCCTGGCAATAATCCATCAGGATCGCCAAGAGCTCTCGTAACTAGGTCTGCTGCCATGGCAGAGATGGGCGATGCTATTCCAGCCTTCGAGCGGGAGGGGACAGACATCCCAGGTAGCCCTGCAAAAGAGAATGGCCTGCAATGATGTGCTTCTCACTCGGGAAAGGTCCATGGGCACTGCTCAGCACCACGGGCTGTAGAGATGACGAGCGAGAGCAGAGACCAGAAAGGGGTGTCCATGAAAGGGGAGGTGAGCTTCAGCTCTGCATGGAATAGCTGGAGAGACGCTTTTCTGAGGGGTGTGGAGGCTGCCAGGCACGACGAGATGGTTGGGAAGAAGTGCTTAGGACAGGAAGGAAGTGAAATGTGTTGGGATTATTAACTTTGGGGGGTGTATGTATTGAGCTGCCCCCCCTTTAAGGGGGCTCGTCCCCATCCCCACTGTGCATCCCGTTACCATGGCTCGTGTTCCATCTGCAACTGCCAGTGCCTGGTGACAGGCACAACGCACCCTTCTGCCCTGTGCCCCACAGCCTTTCTGCCCTGCTCCTGACACCTTGAACGCATAACCCAGCCCTTTCCTTCCCTCCTGCTCTCAAAGCCACCTTCCTCCCTCTCTTTTGCACTCTTGGAATCATGAAGGCCCTCAGGAAGAGGTTGCTTGCCCTGGCAGAGGTACGGCCCCACTCCATGGAGCTGGGCACCCCCCACTGCCCAGGCAGGACGGAGAAGGCTCCGCAGGGATGGGGTGCAATGGGGTGGGGACCCTGCTCTGGGCAGCGCGGGGGGCCGGGAGCTGGGCTTGCCCTCTGCCCCCAGCCCTGCAAGGCCAGGGGCTGGCAGAAGCCCTTCTGGGTTGCTCGTGCCCTGCTGGGACGGAGCAGCCCCGTGTGTGGGGACACGTCCCCGGGGGAGCCCAGGGCACCCCGGGCTGGTGTGCCGCAGGGATGCTTGCCAGAAGCAGCCGGGTGCTGCCCAGAGCCTGAGCCAGGTGCTCCCCTCTGCCCCTTTCCAGGCTGGAGCCGGGGGAGCCGAGCCCTGCCCCCAGAGCAGCGCCGAGCCCAAAGGCTGCCTCCACAGAGTAAGGAGCTTCTGGGCACCCAGGCACCAGGGCCCGGGCCCCGCGGAGCAGGGAGCAGGGCCGCTTACTCCTGCCCTCTCTGCTCCGGTAGATCCAGAAGACCTTGGCACACCCCAAACTCAGGAAGGAGAAGAAGATCAGGTTCCTCCAGCTGCAAGCGGTGGCCCTCGACTGCTGGTGGGTGCTGGTGGCCAAGGAGTCACCCAGGTCCAGCCAGCTCCTACTGGGGAAATGCCCAGGGGTCCCATCACCCCACGGCCCTCCCCGGGTGGTGAGACGGGCAGGGGGGCTGAGACCCCTCTTCCACGGGTCCTCTTGGCTGGCCAGGGCAGGACCAATGCACTTTTCTGCTTGCCTCTGGGCTTAGGATGTGCCAAGTTGCCCTTGAGTCTGCAGAGGCAGCTGCCCAAAGTGTAAAAGAGTGGATCGACCTGGAGCTGGCAATGGAGATCGATGAGGATGAGCAGGAGCAGATGGAGGTGGATGAGGAGGAGGAGGCAATGGATGTAGACCCCCCACCAGCAGCACAGGCACGTGCTCCCCACCCACTGCCCGCAGGGAGGGAGGGTCTCCTGCCACCGGGCTGGGGCTGGGGGGTCCCCGCTGCAGGGACACGGTGCCCGGTGCCCTCGTCCTGGCGGCACAACCACCGCCCCCGCGCTGCCCTGAGCCCCTGTCCGCTTTGGGACGGGAGCGGGTTCTCGGGGCCGGGACACCCAAGTCTAAGCCGGAGCCCAGACGGGGCTCAGTGCTGGCGGCAGAGTCCCGCTCTCCCCAGCGTGTCCCAGGGCTGTGGCCATCGAATGCCCGTCAGGGGCAAGCCCCAGCCCAAGCAGCTGCTGCCGCTGAGCCGGCTCAGGAAGCCCCAGCTCTGCTGGGCAAGGCGCTGCTCGTTAGCCAAACGGCCCTGCCACTTGCTTTGCTTCCAGGGCCAGCAGAGCTGTGGGGACCGACGGCGAGGAAGAGGAGTGATGAAGAGGAAGCGCTGCAAATAGTTCTAGAGAGTTGGTGTTTTGTTGATAGTTTTACAGGGTTGGGTTTTTTTTTTTTTTTTTGTTAATAGTTTTACAGAGTTGTTGTTGTTGTGTTGTAAACAGTTGTTGAAAGTTGTTTTGTTGTTCATAAAGAGTTGTATGTATGTTTTTCAGACCCAAGCTCTCTCTGTGTTTCCTTGGGCACCCGCGGCGTTTGCAGAGCTGTGGTTTCCACTCGCTGGGGGTTCCCGGGGCTGGAGGGGGCTGGGGGTGCTGGCACGGCCGCCCCGGGGGCAGGGGGTCCCTGTGCACAGAGGGGTCCCGCTGACGCAGGGGACGGCACTGGGCAGCAGCGGGGTTCATGGGCTGCTGGAGAGCGGTGTCCCCAGCAGCAACGGGGTCCCCAGCAGAAGCCTGAGCTCTGAGGTGACCCACCCCTGCCGTGATGCCGTCAAAGCAGCAGGAAACCTTCTGCTCCCCTTCCTGCTGGAGGGAAAGGGAAGGGACTCACGGGGCACGAGCCGGGATCAGGCCACAGAGACGCAAGAGGCAAAATCTTGAACCTTTCAAGTCCTCACACTCAGGGCTTTGCTTCTCCTCCTGCCTGGTTTTCCCCTGGGCCACGAGCAGAGACGAAGCCCCGAGCAAAGCCCTCCTTTCCCTGCTGCCATTCCTGCTGCTGGTAGTGGCCCTGTCCCCGACTCGGGGCGACCCGTGGAGTGCGCAGCGCAGGCTGCGGGGGAGGCTGCGGGGGGCTTTGGGGAGAGGGAGCTGGTGAAGGGGTGCCCTGGGGCCCGTGGGTGCAGGCGGGGAGCTGTGGGTGCAAAATCTCAACTAACCCCCTAAAGGCCATGACATCCTTGGGAATGGCTGGTGCCAGGATCAGGGAGAACGTTTTGTAGCTGTAGGTGCTGATGTTTAAGGCCACGGTCCATGGGTTGAAGATGTAGATCTCGACGAAGTTGCTGGGTGCCAGCTGCTGAGGTCAGTTCTGATGCCGTCACCGCTGCACTTTACTTGATTTTTCATCAGAGTCCATTAGTTTGGGTGATTCTTGCTGTAGTGCAACCAAGAGCAGTTATAGAAATGAGGGTGTACAGCGGCAGGGTCATCTAGCAATTAACATCATACAGTTTCATTCATTGGCTATTCTTAACCAAAATCAGGTCCCCATGAGGTACACATCGAACTTCCCCGTCCTTCCGCATCACCCACTGAGTGCATCCAGGTCCTTGAGCGAAAGCAGTCCCACGGATGGGTTTGCCCTTGACCCAGGCAGGACTAACCCCGACGGTCTTCCCTGACATATTCTTCCTGTGTACTACGGGGACTTTATCTGCCTCCACACCACATGGAAGGTTTCATGGGGAAGGGCCATCTCAGTTGGCAGATCCCCTGGTGTTAATTAGCCAGGTGACCTTTGCTAAATGTGTATCCACATTAAATCCACATTAAAGTCCCACCACCCATTGCTCTCAGTGCAGGTTTTAACAGTCCATTGTACCGTTCGATCTTCCCAGAGGCTGGTGTGTGATGGAGGATGCGATAGGCCCACTCAATGCCGTGCTCTTTGGCCCAGGTGTCAATGAGGCTGTTTTGGAAATGAGTCCCGTTGTCCGACTCGGTTCTCTCTGGGGTGCCATGTCGCCACAGGACTTGCTTTTCAAGGCTCAGGATGGTGTTCTGGGCAGTGACATGGGGCACAGGGTATGTTTCCAGCCATCCAGTGGTTGCTTCCACCACTGTGAGCACATGGCGCTTGCTTTGACGGGTTTGTGGGAGTGTGATAGAATCCATCTGCCAGGCCTCCCCCTATTTGTATTTCAGCCATCATCCTCCATACCCTAGAGCCTTTGATTGCTTGGCTTGCTTGATTGCAACTCATGTCTCACATTCATGGGTGACCTGTGCAATAGTGTCCATGGTCAAGCCCACCCCTTGGTCGCGAGCGCATCTATATGTGGCGTTGCTTCCTTAATGGCCTGAGGAGTCATGGGCCCATCGAGCTATGAGTGATTCACCCTTATGCTGCCACTGCAGATCCACCTGAGCCACTGCAATCTTAGCAGCCAGATCCACCTGCTGGTTGTTCTGGTGTTCCTCAGTGGCCTGGCTCTTGGGTACATGGGCATCTACGTGACGTACTTTCACAACCAGATTCTCTATCCGGGCAGCAATATCTTGCTGCAGTTCAGCAGCCCAGATGGGTTTGCCTCTGTGCTGCCAGTTGCTCTGCTTCCACTGCCGTAACCACCCCCACTAGGGCATTTGCCACCATCCATGAGTCCGTATAGAGATAAGGTACTGGCCATTTCTCTCTCAGGCAATGTATGAGGCCAGCTGGATGGTGTTCACCTCCGCAAACTGGCTCGACTCACCTTGTCCTTCAGTGGCTTCCGCAGCTTGTCATGTAGGACTCCACACGGCAGCCTTCCAGTTTCGATGCTTTCCCACAGTCCGGCAGGACCCATCAGGGAACAGGGCACATCTCATTTTCTGGTAGTTTATTCTACGGCGGGGCCTCTTCCACATGTGTCACCTCTTCGCCTGGTGACGTTAGAAATCCTTGCCTTCTGGCCAGTCCATGACCACTTCCAGAGTTCCTGGGTGACTGGGGTTTCCCATTTGAGTTAGCTGCGTGATCAGTGCAATCCACTTTCTCCACGTGGCATCAGTTGCATGATGTGTGGCAGGGACCCTTTCTTTGAACATCCAGCCCGGCACCGGCAGTCGAGGTGCTAAGGGGAGCTATGCTTCTCTACCAACCACTTCTGGAGCAGCTGGAACCCCTTCCTACGCTGCCAATATCTCTTTTTTGGTAGAAGTAGAGTGGGCTTCAGATCCTCTGTATCCCCAACTCCAGAATCCCAGGGGTCGACCGCGAGTCTCCCCTGGTGCTTTCTGCCAGAGGCTCCGGGTGGGGCCGTTCTCCCCGGCTGTGGTTTAGAGCGCTTTTTTAATATTTTCTCTTGCCTGGACTGGCCCAAGGGCTACTTCAGGGCTACTTCATGGACTATTTCTGCTTTAATTTGTTCAAAAGCTTGTTGTTGATCAGGGCCCCAATTTAAAATCATTCTTCTTCTGGGTCACTTGGTACGGAGGGCTCACAATCAGACTGTAATCTGGGGTATGCATCCTCAAAAAACCCACAATACCTAAGAAAGCTTGTGTTTCCTTTTTTCTAGTTGGTGGAGACATAGCTGCTGTTTTGTTGATCACATCCCTTGGAATCTGATGGTGTCCGTCTTGCCATTTTATTCCTAAAAACTGGATCTCCTGCACACGTCTCTTGACCTTACTTTGTTTTATGGCAAAACCAACTTCCATAGGGATTTGGATTATTTTCCTGCCTTTCTCAAAAAATTCTTCTACGGAGTTGCCCCGTACAAAGGTGTCGTCAGTGTACTGATGGTGTTCCGGAGCTTCACCCTGTTCAAGTGCAGTCTGGATCAGCCCACAGCCAATGGTGGAGCTGTGTTTCCAGATCTGGGGCAGTCAATTCCAGGGGCATTGGAAGCCTCTCCAGGTGAAAGCAAACTGTGGCCTGCCCCCTGCTGCCAGAGGGACTGAGAAGAGCGCATTAGCAATTCTCCATAGCTCTGTGGAGATGAAGGGGGAAGAGAGACTTTCTTTGTATTGCCAGAGTCAGGCAGCCACTTCATCCACCGTTAGTCCCTCTTCGCTTTTCCATTCCATCAATGCCAATGAGTTGGCTTATGATGATGTTGCGCTCCATACAAACTTCCAACACATGGGCCTTGTGCATTGGACCTCATCGGGATCTGTGGGTAACTGCTCGTTGTCCAGGTCATAATGAATCATCTCCCGCATGGCTAATTCTCTCGGGTACTGGATACCTCTCTCCATGGTGGGCCACTTGATTGGATGAAAGACGACATCTTCACCGAAGGGATACCTTTCCCTCACGCCTGACAGGAGTCACCTCCAGAGGCTGAGGGCTTGTGTCTTTTTACCAATCGCCTTGTCCATGACCCCTTCACAGTGTCTGTCAATCTGGTTTCCGTCTCGTTCCCCTGAGGGTGCTGCATAATATCGAGCAGTGTTTGGTAGATACTGGCCAGGGCCCAGCACAGTGCGGTGAGTTGTGCCTCTCTGGAATAGCCACAGCCAATTCCTTTCAAATATTCTGCCACTTCATCAGGGTCTAGAGGTGAGAAGCTCTCTAGATACCTGCCCTTATTCTCCCACATGCTGTGCCACCCGTGACTATCCAGCCCTGGGCCAGATCTCTGGGTGGGACTCTGAAATAGCTGTTAAACCCTAAACGAGACCTGGAGCACATTCAGGAGACCCAGCAACAGGACCAATAGGACCAGGCTGGCTTGAGCATCCCAAGGATATTCAAAATAATGAAAAGTTGTTGAATCTGGCCCAAAGGAGAAAAGGGAGGCGAAAGAGCTGAAGAAAGTATCCCCTCCTTTTCCCACATAGATGAGTCTGATTATTAATAAATTCTGAGACACAGCACCCGAGGTAGAGGCAGGGCAACAAATGCCTCATAAACACCCCAATATAACCATTTGAACAGTGATTTCATCATGTCATTTGTTGATATCACACAGGACGGCAACACGATAATCCCGATCCCTGTCCCAGAGGTGGTAAACATCGTCACAGGGAGTGAATAGGGCATATGGAATTTACATATCCCAGCCGTGAGAACAAGCAAACTACATGGTGACCAATGACTATGTAACTAATAGAATAAATGCTGTAACAAATTCGTTTTAGCACGCTCTGGTCAGATCTGTCGTTATCTCAACCCTTCGAGCCCCATGTTGGGCACCGAAAAGACCTTTCATGGTTTAGCCTGAGACGGTAACAAAGAACCATGCGGTCATTCTCTCAACGCCCACCACCACGGGGAGAATCGGAAGAAAAAGGCAAAACTCATGGGTTGGGACAAAGGCAGTTTAACAGAACAGCAAAGGGAACAGGAAAACATCAGCAGTAACACTGACAGAGGGGGTGTACAAACACCATTACGGTACCACCGCTCACCCACCAACCTGGGACTCCCCATCTCTCTCCCAAGTGGTGACTTCCTGCCCCCTCCCCTGGCCAGGTCCTGGCTACAGACTGGCCATGGCTCACCTGGGATGGAATGGCTGTGTCCATGCCAGAGCCTGGGGACAATTAATCCTATCCCTGCTGGAACCAGGACAGGTGGACATCACAGCAATGCTCCTCCCAGTCCATTTTATTTTTCTAATGCTCTGTCTAAAGCTCCCAAGAGGCAGTTTGTGGCTGTGGCCTCCGTCATATACATGGCCACTGCAGAAGAGAGCTTGGCTCTGTCACCTCTCCAGGTGGGTGCAGGCTCTTACACAGGTCACCCCACGCCTCCCCTTCTGCAGACTAGAGACACTCAGTTCCCTCAGACTCTCCTCACAGCTCAAGCTTTAGGGTCCTCACCATCTTGTCAGACCTCCTCTGGACCCTCTCCAGTCTCTCCATTTTCCTTTTGAAACACAAAGCCCACTGGCTCATAGGGCATCCATCGTGACTCAAAGGCCCCTCTCGTCAGGGCGCCCCTTAGCTGGTGTGGTCACTGCCCGTGCGGCTGCATGGAGTTGTTGTGCACCTCTCTCTTCTAAACCTTCAGGTTCCTGATGGCCAAATCCACAGGTGTGTCAAGGTCCCTCTGGACATAAGCTCCAGCAGTCACGCATTGAAAGTACATGTGCTGACATTCATCTTGAATCAGGGTGCCTCTAGCAAGACCATCATTGTAGAAGGTGCAGGACACCACAGATAAGAAGAGAGTACTGGTGTAATGGAGTTGCTAATCAAGGTAGAAAGCACTGTGATACCATCTCAGAAACGCCAAAGGTGGGAGCAAAGTGAGGAAATGCGTCGCCAGTGGGGAAATGGTGAAAAGGGGTTGACTTTTTGCAAGGGAGAGGATGAAGTTGGTTAAAGAGTGGGACTTGAGACGTGGGAAAATAGTGCAATGGGGATGAATGGTTAAGCAAAGGAAATGATCTGGGCTGTTTGGGGATACCTGTCAAGTAGCCCTGCATCTGAGCAACCCTGCCTGGAGCAGGACAAGAAAGCTGCAGCTGGTCTGACTGTACCAACATCTGACCGACTTCCATGGACACAGGAAACCCGAGAGCTTTCCCTGCTGTCACCACTTCCTCACTGAGGCATGATTTACCCTCGGCAAGTCCGCGCTGACTGCTTTTGGACACATTCTTCTCTTTCAGGGGCCCAGAAATGTCACCCAAGAGGACTCTCATTGATGGCACACTAATCACCCCAGGGAGCTTGTACAGCCTGTGGGTCCCTGGGCTGGGCCTCTTTCAAAGATGGGGGCAACATTGGCTTGTCCTCACTCACAAGAGAGCTCTGCCAAGCCTGTCACCTTTCAAAGGCGACATTCCAAAGAAATCTCAGTCTTCCCTTGTGACTTCACTACAACTATTTTGTCTGTTATATGGCGTATTTTGTTTCTCTAATCTTTCCTATACTTACACTTGTCCTGATACAATGGTCATTTGCAAAGTCATCTTTTCAGATGCAGACTGTCTAGGAAAAGGCCCTCTCCATCATTCTCCAGTTTTCTCCTCCCTTTACTCTTTGTTCATCCAGGTACCTCTCACCTCTGCTGCTCTTTCACCCTCAGGGAGTAAAACCTTGCCTGTCTCTCAGTAGTCTCATTGTCTCCTCAGCCAGCTCTTTAATTATGTTTATATCTATCTTTGTGTATCTACCTACCTCAACTATTTCTCCTAAGATTATCCCTTGTAGAAAGGCAACCTCATTAGAGGCAGTTTGTACTTTGCGTATGATTACACAGTGTTTTCTTGTTTATGAAAACTGACTGTGCTTTACTTTTCTTTTCTGAAGAACAGGCAGAATTCCCCTGTGGCTGTGAGCAGCCAGGTCTCTGAGGAGAGCAGGTGGGAGATGGTGCAATGGAGCTGTCACATCCAGACTGGAGTGGAGAAGTCTGATGCAAGGAACAGTGATGTCAGTCCCAGGTGGGTGAGGTCAGACCTGGTGGGGTTGGGGAGGTGAGGAGCAAAGCTGTCCATACAGGGATGGACATCACGGGACTGCTTTTCCTGACCTGGCCAGACCTCCTGAGGAGACACTCGGCCTCAGTATCCCTTGGAGAATGCTTCCATCACCTCCTCTGCAAACTGAACACTCATAAAATACATCCTTTACAATCAAGAAAGCATTTTCATTAGATGCACTTTGAAAAAATTGTCATTAACTACACCACAAAACCTCCCCAGGTAGCTGTACAAGGCTTTAAGTCTTGAAGGAAATTGCAAAGAGATAAATTCCTTGTTAAGGCTTTCTGTTTCCAAGGAGCCCCATGGGGTATTTGCTGCTGAGTCCATGAGCCTCAGATACTGAGAGAAGATTGAAGAAAGTGCTCAAGAAATGAGAAGCACAACCCAAACTTCCTGGAAGCCTTAAGGAGCCCCACTGAGGGCAGTTACTGACAAAGGCTCCCTGGGGACTCGTTAGAGCAGATAATTGGAGGCTGTGATTGCAGGTAGGCAAAGGCAGAGTGCAGGTGGCTGTAATGCTGAGGAAAGCCTGGCTTTGTCTGAGGAAGCAGAAAGGCCAAGCCCTCACCCCCAGGCCCTGGCAAGGCAGATCCTGCCCCTCACTTGTGGCTCAGGGCTCTTCCTGGGGGCAGTGGGATGTGGGGGTGAGCAGTGCCCAGGGCAGGAAAATTCTGTGACACCTCCTGGCCTCCCAAAGAAGGGGCGAGGATGAAACAAAGTCCCAAGATTCAAACGAATCGTAGACTCATAGAATCATTTAGGATGGGAAGGACCTTTACGGTCATTGAGTCCCTCACACTCCCATGTCCACACCTAAACTACATCCCTATGTGCCCCATCTACACATCTTATAAACACCTCCAGGGATGGTGTCTCAGCCACTTCCCTGGGCAGCCTGTTCCAGCGCTTGAGAAAGTTTTCAGTGAAGAAGTTTTTCCTCATATCCAATCTACATCTGCCCTGGAGAAACTGCCAGCCATTTCCTCTCACCCTATAAACTTGTTACTTGGGACAAGAGACACACACCCACCTTGCTATAACCTCCTTTAGGTTGTTCTAGAGAGCAAGAATGTCTCCCTTCAGCCTCCTTTTCTCCAGGCTGAACAACCCCAGTTCCCTCAGCTGCTCCTCATGACACGTGTTCTCCAGACCCCTCACCAGCTTCCTTGCCCTCCTCTGGACACGCTTCAGCACTTTCTTATAGTGAGGAGCCAAAACCTGAACACAGCACTCGAGGTGCAACCTCAGCCGTGTCAAGTACAGGAGAGACCATCACTTCCCTGCTCCTGCTGGCCACGCTGTTCCTGATACAGGTCAGGATGCTGTTGACCTTTGTGGCCACCTGGACGCTCTGCTGGCTCATATTCAGCCACTGTCGACTGACATCCCTGGTGCTTTTCTGCCGGGCAGCTCCAGCTGCTCCTCCCCAGCCCGTAGCGCTGCATGGGGTTGTTGTGATTCAAGGGCAGGACCTGGCACTTGGCCTTGTTCAATCTCATCCTGTTGGCCTCAGCCCATCGATCCAGCCTGTCCAGATCCCCCTGTAGGGCCAGCCTAACCTCAAGCAGGTCAAAACTCCACCCCACTCCGTGTCATCTGGAAACTTACTGAAGGTGTACTCGATCCTCTCATTCAAGTCATTGATAAATATATTAAAAGGAACCGGCCCCAGCACCGAGCCCTGGGGGACACCACTAATGACCAGCCGCCAACTGGATTGAACTCCATTCACCACCACTCCCTGGGCCCGGCCCTCCAGCCAGTTTTTTACCCAGGGAAGAGCACGCCCACTCAAGCCATGAGCATTCACTGTGTCCAGGAGAACTCTGTGGGAAACAGTGTCAAAGGCTTTACTAAAGTCCAGGGAAACAACATCCACACCCTTTCCCTCATCCACCAAGCAGATCACAGAATCACAGAATATTTTTGGTTGGAAGGGACCTTTGAGATCATCAAGTCCAACGAACAAAAAAAAAACAAAAACAAACAAACAAAACCAAAACCAAACCAAACCAAACCAAATGCCCACAACCACACCTCACCCCACCCTCAAACAGACAGAAACCAACAATCTCGGGCACTAGAGCATGCCCAGAAGTGCCACATCTACACATTTCTTAAATTCCTCCAGGGATGGGGACTCCACCACCTCCCTGGGCAGGCCGTTCCAGTGCCTGACCACTCTCTCAGTCAAGTAATTCTTCCTAATATCTAATCTAAACCTCCCCTGCCCCAACTTCAGACCATTTCCTCTGGTCCCGTCATTATTCCCTTGGGAGAAGAGGCCAACACCCACCTCTCTACACCCTCCTTTCAGGGAGTTGTAGAGGGCAATGAGGTCTCCCCTCAGCCTCCTCTTCTCCAAACTAAACATGCCCAGTTCCCTCAGCCTCTCCTCCTATGACTTGTTCTCCAGACCCCTCACCAGCTTGGTGGCTCTCCTCTGGACACGCTCCAGCAGCTCAGTGTCCTTCCTGTAGTGAGGGGCCCAGAACTGAACACAGCACTCGAGGTGAGGCCTCACCAGGGCCGAGTACAGAGGCACCATCACTGCCCTCCTCCTGCTGGCCACGCTATTCCTGATACAGGCCAGGATGCCGTTGGCCTTCTTGGCCACCTGGGCACACTGCTGGCTCATGTTAAGCTGGCTGTCCACCAACATCCCCAGGTCCTTTTCTGCTGGGCAGCTTTCCAGCCACTCTTCCCTGAGCTTGCAGCGTTGCCTGGGGTTGTTGTGACTGAAATGCAGGACCCGGCACTTGGCCTTATTAAACCTCATCCCATTGGCCTTGGCCCAATGATCCAACCTGTCCAGGTCCCTCTGTAGAGCCTTC
The DNA here is from genome assembly GCF_964106895.1 of Numenius arquata. NCBI lineage: Eukaryota > Metazoa > Chordata > Aves > Charadriiformes > Scolopacidae > Numenius > Numenius arquata. The sequence continues at coordinate 105,792 of NW_027414907.1, forward strand.
TGACCCTCAAGCAGATCAGCACTCCCACCTAGCTTGGTGTCATCACTCATGATCCTCTCCATGATCTTTCCCAGTACCGAGGTCAGACTGACAGGCCTATAGTTTCCCGCATCCTTCTTCCGTCCCTTCTTGTAGATGGGTGTCACATTGGCCACCCTCCAGTCATCTGGTACCTCTCCTGTTGACCAGGATTGTTGATAGATAATGGAGAGAGGCTTGGTGAGCTCTCCCGCCAGCTCCCTGAGTACCCTTGGGTGAATCCCATCCGGCCCTATGGACTTATGCGTGTCCAGGTGCATAAGCAAATCCTTAACTACTTCCTCCTGGACTATGGGGGGGTTGTTCTGCTCTCCATCCTTATCTTCCAGCCCAGGAGGCTGAACACCCTGGGGGTAGCTGGTCCGACTATTGAAGACGGAGGCAAAGAAGGCATTAAGTAGCTCAGCCTTCTCCTCGTCCTTGGTCGCAATGTTTCCCCCCGCATCCCGGAAGGGATGGAGATTCTCCCTGACTCTCTTTTTGTTGACATATTTATAAAAACTTTTTTTGTTGTCCCTTATATTAATGGCCAGGTTGAGTTCCAACTGGGCTTTTGCCTTCCTAATTTTTTCTCTGTGTAACCTAACAAGATCTCTGTACTCCTCCTGAGTTGCCTTCCCTTAAAAATGTTAAACAGTACCGGTCACAGCACGGACCCTTGAGGGACACCACTTGTCACTGCTCTCCCTCTGGAATTCAAGCCATTGAGTACCACCCTCTGGGTGCGACCATCCAGCCAATTCCTTATCCACTGAACAGTCCACCCATCAAATCCGTATCCCTCCAATTTGGCAAGCAGGATGTTGTGAGGGACCGTGTCAAAGGCCTTACTGAAGTCCAGATAGATCACGTCCATAGGTCGTCCCTTATCTACTGACCTAGTCACTCTATCATAGAAGGCCACTAGGTTAGGCAGGCAGGACCTGCCCCTAGTAAAGCCGTGCTGGCTATCTTGAATCATCTCCGTGTCCTCCGTGGGCCCAAGCATGGCATCTAGAAGGATCTGTTCCATGATCTTCCCAGGCACGGAGGTGAGGCTGACAGGTCGGTAGTTCCCAGGGTCCTCCTTTCTACCCTTTTTAAAAATGGGTGTGATGTTTCCTCTCTTCCAGTCCACAGGGACTTCACCTGACCGCCACGACTTTTCAAATATCATGGAAAGTGGCTTGGCAACTAAGGTGGTAAAAGAAGTCAGTAACATTTTAGGAAGGGATTGGCAGTTACATACTCCATACCGCCCACAGGCCAGCGGCCAGGGGGAGAAAACAAACCATCTGATAAAACAACAACTGGCTAATCTTTGTCAGGAGGTTAATTTGCACTGGGATCAGGCCCTTCCTTTGGCCTTGCTAAGGATCCAAACCAAGGCAAGGTCCAAGGAAGGAATCAGCCCTTTTGAAATTCTGTGTGGAAGACCCTAGCAATTGCAGTATGCCAGAGATCTTACACAATTAGGTGACAATTATTTACAACAATATGTAATTAGTCTGGGGAAACGGTTAAATTCAATTGAGAAAACTGGGTTAGCTGGAGAACTGAAATAAAGACAGATTTCTCGACTGAGCGGGTTGGTTGGATTTTACACAGCGGGTGAAGGGCCCTGATTCAGGGACATCTCCTCCCGCCCCGTTTTTTCCCATTCCCTGCTGCAGCTCCCTTTGGGTGAGCCCTGGCACCGGCTGCTGGAACCTGCTCCCCTGCACCATCCTGGGCCTCCACAATAGACCTGCCTCCCCGCTCCGGACCGAGGGGACCCAAAGGACACGTGGCAGAGCGGTCCCCAGGGGGAGTCGCCACTGTCCCTCCCCGCAGCGGCGAGAGCAAGGGTTGGTGCAGGGCTTCTTGGTCTGAGGAGAAAGAGCCCTGGAGAAAGGATCTCAGCACAGAGACCGCCAAAGCCCAGGCTGAACAGAGCTGGAGCAGCCCCTCCAGCTTTCTCCATGAGACAAAAGCTGGGTCTTTGTTCTGGCTGGTCACCTCCTGACCCGTAAGAGCTGCCGTGTGATGAGACGTAAGGAATGGAGAATGGTGAGGGGTGGGTGGCTCAAAGGCCTGGCAGGTGCCGCCTGGAGACTGGGCTGGCACTTGTCCGTGAGGAGGGGCTGGGTTTTCCCGTGGCATTTCCATACATCCAGACCTCTTTGGGAAGGACGGGCACCACCTGCCCCGGCGTCCCACAGACAGTCTGCAAGGCTCTGGGCAAAACCCACTTGACCAGTGATGGGATGGTTGGGGAGAAGTGCTTAGGACAGGAAGGAAGTGAAATGTGTTGGGATTATTAACTTTGGGGGGGTGTACGTATTAAGCTGCCCCCCCGTTAAGGGGGCTCGTTCTCATCCCCGCTGCGCATCCCGTTGCCATGGCCCGTGTTCCATCTGCAACTGCCAGTGCCTGGTGACGGGCACGACGCAGCCTTCTGCCCTGCGCCCCACAGCCCTTCTGCCCTGCTCCCGGTGCCTTGGACCAACGACCCAGCCCTTCCCTTCCCGCTCCCAAAACCACCTTCCTCCCTCTCTTTTGCACTCTGGGAATCATGAAGGCCCTCAGGAAGAGGTCGCTTGTGCTGGCAGAGGTACGGCCCCGCTCCACGGAGGTGGGCACCCCCCAGTGCCCAGGCAGGATGGAGAAGGCTCCACAGGGATGGGGTGGGATGGGGCAGGGACCCCGCTCTGGGGAGCTCGGGGGGCCAGGAGCTGGGCTCGCCCTCTCCCCCCAGCCCTGCAAGGCCAGGGGCTGGCAGAAGCCCTCCTGGGCTGCTCGTGCCCTGCTGGGATGGAGCATCCCTGCGCGGGGGGACACGTCCCCGGGGGAGCCCAGGGCACCATGGGCTGGTGCCGCAGGGATGCTCGCCGGGAGCAGCCGGGTGCTGCCCGGAGCCTGAGCCGGTGCCTCCTCTGCCCCTTTCCAGGCTGGAGCCGGGGGAGCCGAGCCCTGCCCCCAGAGCAGCGCCGAGCCCAAAGGGCGGCTGCACAGAGTAAGGAGCTTCTGGGAACCCAGGCAGGCGCGGGGCCGGGGTCTGCGCCTGCGGGGCCGGGGTCTGTGCCCGGGCCCCACGGGGCAGGGAGCAGGGCCGCTCACCCCTCTCCTCTCTGCTCCGGCAGATCCAGAAGACCTTGACACACCCCAAACTCAGGAAGGAGAAGAAGATGAGGAGCCTGCAGCTGCAAGCAGTGGCCCTCGACTGCTGGTGGGTGCTGGTGGCCAAGGAGTCGCCCGGGTCCAGCCAGCTCCTACTGGGGACATGCCCAGGGGTCCCATCACCCCACGGCTCTTGCCGGGTGGCGAGACCCCTGTTCCACGGGTCCTCTTGGCTGGCCAGGGCAGGACCAACGCACTTTTCTGCTTGCCTCTGGGCTTAGGATGTGCCAAGTTGCCCTTGAGTCTGCAGAGGCAGCTGCCCAAAGTGTAAAAGAGTGGATCGAGCTGGAGCTGGCAATGGAGATCGATGAGGATGAACAGGAGCAGATGGAGGTGGATGAGGAGGAGGAGGCAATGGATGTAGACCCCCCACCAGCAGCACAGGCACGTGCTCGCTGTCTACTGCCCGCAGGGAGGGAGGGTCTCCTGCCACCGGGCTGGGGCTGGGGGGTCCCCGCTGCAGGGACAGGGCTCCCGGTGCCCTCGTCCTGGCAGCACAACTGCCCCCACCGCGCTGCCCTGAGCCCCCGTCCGCTTTGGGACGGGAGCGGGTTCTCGGGGCCGGGACACCCAAGTCTAAGCCGGAGCCCAGACGGGGCTCAGCGCTGGCGGCAGAGTCCCGCTCTCCCCAGCGTGTCCCAGGGCTGTGGCCATCGAATGCCCGTCAGGGGCAAGCCCCAGCCCAAGCAGCTGCTGCCGCTGAGCCGGCTCAGGAAGCCCCAGCTCTGCTGGGCCAGACGCTGCTCGTTAGCCAAACGGCCCTGCCACTTGCTTTGCTTCCAGGGCCAGCAGAGCTGTGGGGACCGACGGCGAGGAAGAGGAGCGATGAAGAGGAAGCGCTGTAAATAGTTCTAGAGAGTTGGTGTTTTGTTAATAGTTTTACAGGGTTGGGTTTTTTTTTTTTTGTTAATAGTTTTACAGAGTTGTTGTTGTGTTGTAAACAGTTGTTGAAAGTTGTTTTGTTGTTCATAAAGAGTTGTATGTATGTTTTTCAGACCCAAGCTCTCTCTGTGTTTCCTTGGGCACCCGCGGCGTTTGCAGAGCTGTGGTTTCCACTCGCTGGGGGTTCCCGGGGCTGGAGGGGGCTGGGGGTGCTGGCACGGCCGCCCCAGGGGCAGGGGGTCCCTGTGCACAGAGGGGTCCCGCTGACGCAGGGGACGGCACTGGGCAGCAGCGGGGTTCATGGGCTGCTGGAGAGCGGTGTCCCCAGCAGCAACGGGGTCCCCAGCAGAAGCCTGAGCTCTGAGGTGACCCACCCCTGCCGTGATGCCGTCAAAGCAGCAGGAAACCTTCTGCTCCCCTTCCTGCTGGAGGGAAAGGGAAGGGACTCACGGGGCACGAGCCGGGATCAGGCCACAGCGACGCAAGAGGCAAAATCTTGAACCTTTCAAGTCCCCACACTCAGGGCTTTGCTTCTCCTCCTGCCTGGTTTTCCCCTGGGCCATGAGCAGAGACGAAGCCCCGAGCAAAGCCCTCCTTTCCCTGCTGCCATTCCTGCTGCTGGTAGTGGCCCTGTCCCCGACTCGGGGCGACCCGTGGAGTGCGCAGCGCAGGCTGCGGGGGAGGCTGCGGGGGGCTTTGGGGAGAGGGAGCTGGTGAAGGGGTGCCCTGGGGCCCGTGGGTGCAGGCGGCGAGCTGTGAGTGCAAAATCTCAACTAACCCCCTAAAGGCCATGACATCCTTGGGAATGGCTGGTGCCAGGATCAGGGAGAACGTTTTGTAGCTGTAGCTGCTGATGTTTTATGCCACGGTCCATGGGTTGAAGATGTAGACCTTGACGAAGTTGCTGGGTGCCAGCTGCTGAGGTCAGTTCTGATGCCGTCACCGCTGCACTTTACTTGATTTTTCATCAGAGTCCATTAGTTTGGGTGATTCTTGCTGTAGTGCAACCAAGAGCGGTTATAGAAATGAGATGTGCAGCGGCAGGGTCATTTAGCAATTAACATCATACAGTTTATTCACTGGCTATTCTTGCCCAAAATCAGGTCCCCATGAGGGACACGTTGCACTTCCCCGTCCTTCCGCATCACCCGCCAAGTGCACCCAGGTCCCTGAGCAAAGGCAATCCCATGGATGGGTTTGCCTTTGCCCGAGGCAGGACTAACCCCGACGGCCTTCCCTGACATATTCTTCATGTGCACTACGGGGACTTTATCTCCCTCCACAGCACGTGGGGGTTTTGATTGGGCAGGGCCAGCTCGGTTGGTAGCTCCCCTGGTGTTAACTAGCCAGGTGGCCTTTGCTAAATGTGTATCCCGATGTTTTAAAGTCCCACCACCTCTTGCTCTCAGTGTCATTTTTAACAGCCCATTGTACCCTTCGACCTTCCCAGAGGCTGGTGCGTGGTGGGGGATGTGACAGACCCATTCAATGCCGTGCTCTTTGGTCCAGGTGTCAATGAGGCTGTTTTGGAAATGAGTCCCGTTGTCCGACTCAATTCTCTCTGGGGTGCCATGTCGCCACAGGACTTGCTTTTCAAGGCCCAGGATGGCGTTCTGGGCGGTGGCGTGGGGCACAGGGTATGTTTCCAGCCATCCGGTGGTTGTTTCCACCATTGTGAGCACATGGCGCTTCCCTTGACGGGTTTGTGGGAGTGTGATAGAATCGATCTGCCAGGCCTCCCCAGATTTATATTTCAGCCATCGTCCTCCACACCAGAGAGGTTTTAACCGCTTGGCTTGTTTGATTGCAGCACGTCTCACGTTCATGGATGACCTGTGCAATAGTGTCCATGGTCAAATCCACCCCTCAGTCACGAGCCCATCTATATGTGGCATCTCTTCCTTGATGGCCTGAGGTGTCATGGGCCCATCGAGCTATGAATAACTCACCCTGATGTTGCCAGTCCGGATCCACCTGAGCCACTTCAATCTTAGCAGCTCGATCCACCTGCTGGTTGTTCTGATGTTCCTCAGTGGCCTGACTCTTGGGTACATGGGCATCTATGTGACGTACTTTCACAACCAGATTCTCTACCCGGGCAGCAATATCTTGCCACAGTTCAGCAGCCCAGATGGGTTCGCCTCTGCGCTGCCGGTTGCTCTGCTTCCACTGCCGTAACCACCCCCACAGAGCATTTGCCACCATCCATGAATGGGTGTAGAGAGAAAGTACTGGCCATTTCTCTCTTCCGGCAATGGCTAGGGCCAGTTCAATGGCTTTCACCTCTGCAAACCGGCTCCATTCACCTTGTCCTTCAGTGGCTTCTGCAACTTGTTGTGTAGGACTCCACAAGGCCGCCTTCCCCTTTCCATGTTTCCCACAATCCGGCAGGACCCATCAGTGAAGAGGGCACATCTCACTTTCTGGTAGTATTTCATAGAGTGGAGCCTCTGCCGCGTGTGTCACCTCCTCCTCTGGTGACATTAGAAATCCTTGCCTTCAGTCCATGATCACTTCCAGAATTCCAGGGTGACTGGGGTTTCCCGTTCGAGTTCCCTGTGATCAGGGAAAACCACTTTCTCCACGTGGCATCAGTTGCACGATGTGTGGCAGGGACCCTTTCTTTGGACATCCAGCACCGGCAGCCGAGGTGCTAAGAGGAGCTCTGCTTCTGTACCAACCACTCCTGGAGCAGCTCGAACCCTTTCATACGCTGCCAATATCTCTTTTTCAGTTTGAACAAAGGGGGCTTTGCATCCTCTGTATCCCCGACTCCAGCATCGTGAGGAGTACCTAGAGCATATAGGAATTTACATAAGACAGCCAGGAGAACAACCAAACAACACGGTGTCCAGCGACTATTTAAATCTTTTGTCTGCCTTTGGCCAAAGAAAGTCAAAAGTTGTTTGCCTTTGAGTGGGAGAGCCCTACCACTGGTAGGAAAACCCAGCTTACCCAGACAGTGTTACCCCAAGGTTTCCAAAACAGTCCAACAATGTTTGGAAATCAGTTAGCACAAGAGCTTGAGGTATGGAAGCCTCCTTCCAAAAACGGAACCCTTTTACAGTATGTGGATGATCTATTGATAGCAACTGAAACAAAACATGACTGTACCCGGTGGACTGTTAGCTTGTTAAACTTTTTGGGATTAAATGGATATCAGGTTTCTCAACAGAAAGCTCCGATGGTGCAGAGGCAAGTAACCTACTAGGGATATGAGCTGTCTGGAGGACAATGGGAATTGGGAACGGAACGAAAAGAAGCCATCTGCAGGACCCCTCTCCCTCGGGCGGTAAAAGAACTCAGAACTTTTTCGGGAATGATGGGTTGGTGTTGATTAGGGATTTACGACTATGGGATGATAGTAAAACCTTTATATGAACTTTTGAAAAATAATCCCACTCAATTGATATGGTCCAAAGAAGCCCAGAATGCATTTGAAATACTCAAGAAAGAGCTCGTGAGAGCCCCGGCTTTGGGGAATAGCTCTAGGACTTCTAGCTCAACGGCTGGGACCCTACAAAAGAGCCATAGCTTACTTCTCTAAACAATTAGATGAAGTAAGTAAAGGATGGCCAGGATGTTTCCGAGCAGTAGCGGCCATAATACTAAATATTGAGGAAGCCCAGAAATGTGGTTTGGTCCAGAAGATGACGGTATTGGTTTCACATTCAGTATCCACTGTATTAGAACAGAGGGGGGATCACAGGCTTTCCCCATCCAGGTTTGTGAAATACCAGCCCATCCTGGTTGAATCGGATGATGTTAAAATTGAGGTGACTAGCGTTGTGAACCCAGCGTCTTTTCTTAGTGAGGCAACAACTGAACCACTGGCACATGACTGTTTGGAAACAATAGAGACTGTGTACTCCAGCAGAGCAGATCTGAAAGAAGAACCCCTGGAGGACGCACAGGACTCCTGGCTTATGGATGGAAGCAGCTTTGTCCGACAAGGTATCCGTAAACCTGGATACGCAGTGACCACAACAAATAAGGTAATTGAATCCCAACCATTGCCTACCGGGACGTCAGCTCCAAAGGCTGAGATTATTGCCTTGAGCAGGGCTTTGGAATTGGTAAAAGGGAAAAAGATAAATACGTGGACAGACTCTAAATATGCCTTTGGAGTTGTTCATGCCCATGGAGCAGTCTGGAAGGAACGAGGATTGCTTACCACGCAAGGAAAACAGATCAAACACGCAGAAGAAATACTTCGCCTATTGGAGGCAGTACGGTTACCAGCTAGAGTGGCCATCATGCATTGCCGAGGACATCTGAGGGGGAACACTGACCAAGAAAGAGGTAAGAGCTTGGCTGACTGTGAGGCTAAACAGGCAGCAGAAAGAACCCAGAAAGAACCCATTTCAGCTTTAATTCCAGACAGCAGAAATAAAGACCTGGACGACCAGGAGGGCATTGAATATTCTAGACCAGACCAGGAGCTCATCCAAGAACTAGGAGGAGAAGTTCCCTCCAGGGGATGGGCTCATTTGAGTGACGGTAGGATTATTACACCTGCCAAACTAGTGTGGGGACTTGTTAGAGAAGAACACGATAAGACACACTGGGGAGCAGATTCGTTATATAAATTTTTGAGTCAGAAATGGATAGGACAGAATTTATATACCACTGTTCAACAAGTGACTCAGCAGTGTGAAATGTGTTCAAGCAACAACCCCAACACAGGTAATCGAGTACAGTGAGGAACTATTGGGAAAGGAAACACACCAGGAGGCTATTGGCAAATCGATTTTTCTGAACTCCCAAGAAAAGAAAAAAGCTGATGAGGGGTCTGGAGAACAAGTCTTGTGAGGAGCGGCTGATGGAACTGGGGTTGTTCAGCCTGGAGAAAAGGAGGCTGAGCACCTTGTCACTCTCTACAACTACTGAAAGGAGGTTATAACGAGGTTGGTGTTAGTCTCCCTTCCCAAGTAAGTAGTGTTAGGACACGAGGAAATGGCTGCAAGTTACACGAGGGGAGATATAGATTGCATATTAGAAAAAATGTCTTCACTGAAGAGTTTGTCAAGTGCTGGAACAGGCTGCCCAGGGAAGTGGCTGAGACACCATCCCTGGAGGTGTTTATAAGATGTGTAGATGGGGCACATAGGGATGTAGTTTAGGTGTGGACATGGGAGTGTGAGGGACTCAATGACCGTAAAGGTCCTTTCCATCCTAAATGATTCTATGAGTCTACGATTCTTTTGAATCTTGGGACTTTGTTTCATCCTCGCCCCTTCTTTGGGAGGCCAGGAGGTGTCACAGAATTTTCCTGCCCTGGGCACTGCTCACCCCCACATCCCACTGCCCCCAGGAAGAGCTCTGAGCCACAAGTGAGGGGCAGGATCTGTGAAAGTCTTCCACACAGAATTTCAAAAGGGCTGATTCCTTCCTTGGACCTTGCCTTGGTTTGGATCCTTAGCAAGGCCAAAGGAAGGGCCTGATCCCAGTGCAAATTAACCTCCTGACAAAGATTAGCCAATTGTTTTTTTATCAGATGGTTTGTTTTCTCCCCCTGGCCGCTGGCCTGTGGGCGGTATGGAGTATGTAACTGCCAATCCCTTCCTAAAATGTTACTGACTTCTTTTACCACCTTAGTTGCCAAGCCACTTTCCATGATATTTGAAAAGTCGTGGCGGTCAGGTGAAGTCCCTGCAGACTGGAAGAGAGGAAACATCACACCCATTTTTAAAAAGGGTAGAAAGGAGGACCCTGGGAACTACCGACCTGTCAGCCTCACCTCCGTGCCTGGGAAGATCATGGAACAGATCCTTCTAGATGCCATGCTTGGGCCCACGGAGGACACGGAGATGATTCAAGATAGCCAGCACGGCTTTACTAGGGGCAGGTCCTGCCTGCCTAACCTAGTGGCCTTCTATGATAGAGTGACTAGGTCAGTAGATAAGGGACAATCTATGGACGTGATCTATCTGGACTTCAGTAAGGCCTTTGACATGGTCCCTCACAACATCCTGCTTGCCAAATTGGAGGGATACGGATTTGATGGGTGGACTGTTCAGTGGATAAGGAATTGGCTGGATGGTCGCACCCAGAGGGTGGTACTCAATGGCTTGAATTCCAGAGGGAGAGCAGTGACAAGTGGTGTCCCTCAAGGGTCCGTGCTGGGACCAGTACTGTTTAACATTTTTAAGGGAAGGCAACTCAGGAGGAGTACAGAGATCTTGTTAGGTTACACAGAGAAAAAATTAGGAAGGCAAAAGCCCAGCTGGAACTCAACCTGACCATTAATATAAGGGACAACAAAAAAAGTTTTTATAAATACGTCAACAAAAAGAGAGTCAGGGAGAATCTCCATCCCTTCCTGGATGCGGGGGGAAACATCCCAACCAAGGTCGAGGAGAAGGCTGAGCTACTTAATGCCTTCTTTGCCTCCGTCTTCAATAGTCGGACCAGCTACCCCCAGGTTGTTCAGCCTCCTGGGCTGGAAGATAAGGATGGAGAGCAGAACAACCCCCCCGTAATCCAGGAGGAAGTAGTTAATGATTTGCTTATGCACCTGGACACGCATAAGTCCATGGGGCTGGATGGGATTCACCCAAGGGTACTCAGGGAGCTGGCGGGAGAGCTCACCAAGCCTCTCTCCATTATCTATCAACAATCTTGGTCAACAGGAGAGGTACCAGATGACTGGAGGGTGGCCAATGTGACGCCCATCTACAAGAAGGGCCGGAAGGAGGATGCGGGAAACTATAGGCCTGTCAGTCTAACCTCGGTACCAGGAAAGATCAAGCGTGTCCAGAGGAGAGCCACCAAGCTGGTGAGGGGTCTAGAGAACAAGTCATATGAGGAGAGGCTGAGGGAACTGGGCATGTTTAGTTTGGAGAAGAGGAGGCTGAGGGGAGACCTCATTGCCCTCTACAACTCTCTGAAAGGAGGGTGTAGAGAGGTGGCTCTTGGCCTCTTCTCCCAAGGGAATAATGACGGGACCAGATAAAATGGTCTGAAGTTGGGGCAGGGGAGGTTTAGATTAGATATTAGGAAGAATTACTTGACTGAGAGAGTGGTCAGGCTCTGGAACAGCCTGCCCAGGGAGGTGGTGGAGTCACCATCCCTGGAGGTATTTAAGGAATGTGTAGACATGGCACTTCAGTGCATGCTCTAGTGCTCGAGATTGTTGGTTTCTGTCTGTTTGAGGGTGGGGTGAGGTGTGGTTGTGGACATTTGGTTTGGTTTGGTTTTGGTGTTGGTGTTCTGGGATTTTTTTTAGTTGTTGTTGTTGTTGTTGTTGTTCTTTGGACTCGATGATCTCAAAGGTCCCATCCAACCAAAAATATTCTGTGATTCTGTGATCTGCTTGGTGGATGAGGGAAAGGGTGTGGATGTTGTTTCCCTGGACTTTAGTAAAGCCTTTGACACTGTTTCCCACAGAGTTCTCCTGGACATAGTGAATGCTCATGGCTTGAGTGGGCGTGCTCTTCCCTGGGTAAAAAACTGGCTGGAGGGCCGGGCCCAGAGAGTGGTGGTGAATGGAGTTCAATCCAGTTGGCGGCTGGTCATTAGTGGTGTCCCCCAGGGCTCGGTGCTGGGGCCGGTTCCTTTTAATATATTTATCAATGACTTGAATGAGAGGATCGAGTACACCTTCAGTAAGTTTCCAGATGACACGGAGTGGGGTGGAGTTTTGACCTGCTTGAGGTTAGGCTGGCCCTACAGGGGGATCTGGACAGGCTGGATCGATGGGCTGAGGCCAACAGGATGAGATTGAACAAGGCCAAGTGCCAGGTCCTGCCCTTGAATCACAACAACCCCATGCAGCGCTACGGGCTGGGGAGGAGCAGCTGGAGCTGCCCGGCAGAAAAGCACCGGGGATGTCAGTCGACAGTGGCTGAATATGAGCCAGCAGAGCGTCCAGGTGGCCACAAAGGTCAACAGCATCCTGACCTGTATCAGGAACAGCGTGGCCAGCAGGAGCAGGGAAGTGATGGTCTCTCCTGTACTTGACACGGCTGAGGTTGCACCTCGAGTGCTGTGTTCAGGTTTTGGCTCCTCACTATAAGAAAGTGCTGAAGCGTGTCCAGAGAAGGGCAAGGAAGCTGGTGAGGGGTCTGGAGAACAAGTGTCATGAGGAGCAGCTGAGGGAACTGGGGTTGTTCAGCCTGGAGAAAAGGAGGCTGAAGGGAGACACTCTTGCTCTCTAGAACAACCTAAAGGAGGTTATAGCAAGGTGGGTGTGTGTCTCTTGTCCCAAGTAACAAGTTTATAGGGTGAGAGGAAATGGCTGGCAGTTTCTCCAGGGCAGATGTAGATTGGATATGAGGAAAAACTTCTTCACTGAAAACTTTCTCAAGCGCTGGAACAGGCTGCCCAGGGAAGTGGCTGAGACACCATCCCTGGAGGTGTTTATAAGATGTGTAGATGGGGCACATAGGGATGTAGTTTAGGTGTGGACATGGGAGTGTGAGGGACTCAATGACCGTAAAGGTCCTTCCCATCCTAAATGATTCTATGAGTCTACGATTCGTTTGAATCTTGGGACTTTGTTTCATCCTCGCCCCTTCTTTGGGAGGCCAGGAGGTGTCACAGAATTTTCCTGCCCTGGGCACTGCTCACCCCCACATCCCACTGCCCCCAGGAAGAGCCCTGAGCCACAAGTGAGGGGCAGGATCTGCCTTGCCAGGGCCTGGGGGTGAGGGCTTGGCCTTTCTGCTTCCTCAGACAAAGCCAGGCTTTCCTCAGCATTACAGCCACCTGCACTCTGCCTTTGCCTACCTGCAATCACAGCCTCCAATTATCTGCTCTAACGAGTCCCCAGGGAGCCTTTGTCAGTAACTGCCCTCAGTGGGGCTCCTTAAGGCTTCCAGGAAGTTTGGGTTGTGCTTCTGATTTCTTGAGCACTTTCTTCAATCTTCTCTCAGTATCTGAGGTTCATGGACTCAGCAGCAAATACCCCATGGGGCTCCTTGGAAACAGAAAGCCTGAACAAGGAATTTATCTCTTTGCAATTTCCTTCAAGACTTGTACAGCTACCTGGGGAGGTTTTGTGGTGTAGTTAATGACAATTTTTTCAAAGTGCATCTAATGAAAATGCTTTCTTGATTGTAAAGGATGTATTTTATGAGTGTTCAGTTTACAGAGGAGGTGATGGAAGCATTCTCCAAGGGATACTGAGGCCGAGTGTCTCCTCAGGAGGTCTGGCCAGGTCAGGAAAAGCAGTCTCGTGATGTCCATCCCTGTATGGACAGCTTTGCTCCTCACCTCCCCAACCCCACCAGGTCTGACCTCACCCACCTGGGACTGACATCACTGTTCCTTGCATCAGACTTCTCCACTCCAGTCTGGATGTGACAGCTCCATTGCACCATCTCCCACCTGCTCTCCTCAGAGACCTGGCTGCTCACAGCCACAGGGGAATTCTGCCTGTTCTTCAGAAAAGAAAAGTAAAGCACAGTCAGTTTTCATAAACAAGAAAACACTGTGTAATCATACGCAAAGTACAAACTGCCTCTAATGAGGTTGCCTTTCTACAAGGGATAATCTTAGGAGAAATAGTTGAGGTAGGTAGATACACAAAGATAGATATAAACATAATGAAAGAGCTGGCTGAGGAGACAATGAGACTACTGAGAGCCAGGCAAGGTTTTACTCCCTGAGGGTGAAAGAGCAGCAGAGGTGAGAGGTACCTGGATGAACAAAGAGTAAAGGGAGGAGAAAACTGGAGAATGATGGAGAGGGCCTTTTCCTAGACAGTCTGCATCTGAAAAGATGACTTTGCAAATGACCATTGTATCAGGACAAGTGTAAGTATAGGAAAGATTAGAGAAACAAAATACACCATATAACAGACAAAATAGTTGTAGTGAAGTCACAAGGGAAGACTGAGATTTCTTTGGAATATCACCTCTGGAAGGTGACAGGCTTGGCAGAGCTCTCTTGTGGGTGAGGACAAGCCAATGTTGCCCCCACCTTTGAAAGAGGCCCAGCCCAGGGACCCACAGGCTGTACAAGCTCCCTGGGGTGATTAGTGTGCCATCAATGAGAGTCCCCTTGGGTGACATTTCTGGGCACCGGAAAGAGGACAATGTGTCCAAAAGCAGTCAGCGCGGACTTTCCAAGGGTAAATCAAGCCTCAGTGAGGAAGTGGTGACAGCAGGGAAAGCTCTCGGGTTTCCTGTGTCCATGGAAGTCAGTCAGATGTTGGTACAGTCAGACCAGCTGCAGCTTTCTTGTCCTGCTCCAGGCAGGGTTGCTCAGATGCAGGGCTACTTGACAGGTATCTCCAAACAGCCCAGATCATTTCCTTTGCTTAACCATTCATTCCCATTGCACTATTTTCCCACGTCTCAAGTCCCACTCTTTAACCAACTTCATCCTCTCCCTTGCAAAAAGTCAACCCCTTTTCACCATTTCCCCACTGGCGCTGCCTTTCCTCACTTTGCTCCCACCTTTGCTGTTTCTGAGATGGTATCCCAGTGCTTTCTACTTTGATTAGCAACTCCATTACACCAGTACTGTCTTCTTATCTGTAGCGTCCTGCAGCTTCTACAATGATGCTCTTGCTAGAGGCACCCTGACTCAGGATGAACATCAGCACCTGCTGGTGGCAGGTGGGATGCACCTATCCCAGAGGGGGAAAAGAATTTTGGGGCAGGAGTTAGCAGGGCTCATTGACAGGGCTTTAAATTTGATATGAGGGCGGAAGGGGAAATAACTGGGCCTGTCAGGATTAAACCCAAGGGAAGCACGCCAGGGCTTGAAGGATGCTGGACTAGTGAGGACTCTCGCTCTGCCATTTCATTTGAGCAAAGGGATAGACGTTTAGAAATTTCTGATTGCGAACAATGGGAAAACCCTCTCCCGAAAGGGGAGAAGGGTACTAGGCCAGGAGTTAACAAAGCTCATGGACAGAGCTTTAAACTAGAAGTGAAGGGGGAAGGGGATAAAACCGGGCCCACTGGTAATGAGCCTGGGGGTAAAGGGGCAAGGATGGGGGTGAAATGGGGAGCCCAGCTCAAGTGCATCTACGCTAATGCACGTAGGATGGGCAACAAACAGGATGAGCTGGAAGCCATCGTGCAGCAGGACAGCTATGACGTAGTTGCCATCACAGAAACGCGGTGGGACGACGGTCACGACTGGAATGTTGCGATGAGTGGCTATAAGCTCCTCAGAAGGAATAGGCAAGGAAGGAGAGACGGGGATGTGGCTCTGTACATTTGGGAGTGTTTGACTGTATAGAGCTTGATTCCAGTGACGATGAAGTTGAGTGTTTATGGGTAAGGATGAAGGGGAAGGCTAACAAGGGGGATTTTGTGCTGGGAGTCTGTTATAGACCACCCAACCAGGATGAGCAGGTTGATGAAGTGTTCTGTAAGCGTCTGGCTGAAGTCTCGCAATTGCCAGCCCTTGTTCTGGTTGGGGACTTCAACCTACTGGATATCTGCCGGCAATACAATCCATCAGAGAGCAGGCAGTCTAGGAGGTTCCTTGAGTGTATGGAAGATAACTTCCTGACACAACTGGTAGGAGAGCCTACCAGGGGAGGCGCCTCACTAGACCTACTTTTCACAAACAAAGAAGGACTAGTGGGAGATGTGGAGGTCGGAGGACGTCTTGGTCTTAGCAATCATGAAATGGTCAAGTTTTCAATTCTTAGTGAGGTAAGGAAGGGGGTGAGCAAAACCTCCGCCTTGGACTTCCGGAGGGCGGACTTTAGCCTGTTCAGAACCCTGGTTGGGAGGGTCCCTTGGGAGAGAATCCTGCAGGGCAAAGGGGTCCAGGAGGGCTGGATGCTCTTCAAGAAGGAAATCCTAAAAGCCCAGGAGCAGGCTGTCACCATGAAGCGCAAAATTAAAGAGTGGGGAAAATGGCCAGCCTGGATGAACAAAGAGCTTTTGATGGGACTTAGGGGAAAAAAGGAAGGTTTACCACCTTTGGATGAAGGGACAGGCAACTCAGGAGGAGTACAGAGATCTTGTTAGGTTACACAGAGAAAAAATTAGGAAGGCAAAAGCCCAGCTGGAACTCAACCTGGCCATTAATATAAGGGACAACAAAAAAAGTTTTTGTAAATACGTCAACAAAAAGAGAATCAGGGAGAATCTCCATCCCTTCCTGGATGCGGGGGGAAACATTGCGACCAAGGACAAGGAGAAGGCTGAGATACTTAATGCCTTCTTTGCCTCTGTCTTCAATAGTCAGACCAGCTACCACCAGGGTGTACAGCCTCCTGGGCTGGAAGATAAGGATGGAGAGCAGAACAACCCCCCCGTAATCCAGGAGGAAGTAGTTAATGATTTGCCTATGCACCTGGACACGCGTAAGTCTATGGGGCCTGATGGAATTAACCCAAGGGTACTCAGGGAGCTGGCGGGAGAGCTCACCAAGCCTCTCTCCATTATCTATCAACAATCCTGGTCAACAGGAGAGGTACCAGATGACTGGAGGGTGGCCAATGTGACGCCCATCTACAAGAAGGGCCGGAAGGAGGATCCGGGAATCTCTAGGCCTGTCAGCCTGACCTCAGTACCGGGAAAGATCATGGAGAGGATCATCTTGAGTGAGCTCTCACGGCAAGTGCAGGGCAGCCGAGGGATCAGGGCCAGCCAGCATGGGTTTATGAAAGGGAGGACCTGCTTAACCAACTTGATCTCTTTCTATGACCATGGGACCCGCCTTCTCCATGCGGGGAAGGCTGTGGACGTTGTCTACCTGGACTTTGGTGAGTCCCCCACAGCGTTCTCCTGGAGAAGCTGGCGAATCATGGCATAGACAAGTGTACTTTTTACTGGGTAAAACCTGGCTGGATGGCCGTGCCCAGAGAGTTGTGATTAATGGGGTGAAATGCAGTTGGCGGCCGGTCACCAGTGGTGTCCCTCAGGGCTCAGTTTTGGGGCCAGTCTTGTTTAATATCTTTATTGATGATCTGGATAAGGGGATTGAGTGCACCCTCAGTAAGTTTGCAGATGACATCAAACCAGGTGGGAGTGTTGATCTGCTTGAGGGTCGGCAGGCTCTACAGAGGGACCTGGACAGGTTGGATCATTGGGTCAAGGCCCATGGAATGAGGTTTAATAAGGCCAAGTGATGGGTCCTGCATTTTGGTCACAACAACCCCAGGCAACGCTACAAGCTATGGGAAGAGTGGCTGGAAAGCTGCCAGCAGAAAAGGACCTGGGGATGATGGTGGACAACCAGCTTAACATGAGCCAGCAGTGTGCCCAGGTGGCCAAGAAGGCCAACGGCATCCTGGCCTGTATCAGGAACAGCGTGGCCAGCAGGAGGAGGGCAGTGATGGTGCCTCTGGACTGGGCACTGGTGAGGCCTCACCTCGAGTGCTGTGTTCAGTTCTGGGCCCCTCACTACAGGAAGGACATGGAGCTGCTGGAGCGTGTCCAGAGGAGAGCCACCAAGCTGGTGAGGGGTCTGGAGAACAAGTCATACGAGCAGAGGCTGAGGGAACTGGGCATGTTTAGTTTGGAGAAGAGGAGGCTGAGGGGAGACCTCATTGCCCTCTACAACTCCCTGAAAGGAGGGTGTAGAGAGGTGGGTGTTGGCCTCTTCTCCCAAGGGAATAATGACAGGACCAGAGGAAATGGTCTGAAGTTGGAGCAGGGGAGGTTTAGATTAGATATTAGGAAGAATTACTTGAGTGAGAGAGTGGTCAGGCCCTGGAACAGCCTGCCCAGGGAGGTGGTGGAGTCACCATCCCTGGAGGTATTTAAGGAACGTGTAGCCATGGCACTTCAGGGCATGCTCTAGTGCCCGAGATTCTTGGGTTGTGCCTGTTTGTGGGTGGGTGTGCTGTGTGGTTGTGGGTGTTTGTTTTGTGTGGTTTCGGTTTCGTTTTTGGTGTTTGGTTTCTTTATTTTTTGGTTTGTGTGGCTGGTGCTAGTTAGGGAGTTCAGCTCTGGAAGGGAATTGCCCAGTGCCTGTCCCGACCTGTGGTCCAGGGCTGCCCCACAGCAGGAGGATGAGCTGCCAGAGCACTCGGGCTCCATAGCAAGGCAAGGGCTCAGAAGGAGAGCGTGGGAGTGAAAGAGCACAAGCTGGAAAAGACCAAGGTTGGTGCTCGCTGACAGAGCTGCTGTGCTCGGACTCTTTCCCCTCCACCTCTGCTCACAGGCATTGCCCTGCAGCTCCAGAGAAAGCCTGAGAAGAAGGATTTCGGGCAACAGGTCGCTGGATGGTTTTATATTTTATTTTAATCCACAGAGAGAGCAGGTCCTCATTTATACAGTATGTAGATTTCACAAATTTGGAAAAATACATAATTCGAATCAGCAAAACAAGTTGGTTTTTTTGGTAGAAAACATTATACAAAGTAAAGCAAAAAAAAACCCAACAAAAGCCAAACAAAGGCCTAAACACAGAATTAAAACTAACATAAACTACAGTACATGAGCTTGACATATAATGAGTTACATTAACAGTGATTTGTAAAAGAAAACAGCTTATTGTTTCAGAAAATCATCTGGTCATCAGTTTCCACACTGCACCTTTGAGCTCT
Source organism: Numenius arquata (assembly GCF_964106895.1). Taxonomy (NCBI): domain Eukaryota; kingdom Metazoa; phylum Chordata; class Aves; order Charadriiformes; family Scolopacidae; genus Numenius; species Numenius arquata. The sequence continues at coordinate 124,318 of NW_027414907.1, forward strand.
TTGTTCCTCATGCTGTAGATGAGGGGGTTCACTGCTGGAGAAAACACTGAGTACAGAACAGCCACCACCAGGTCTAGAACTTGGGAGGAGATGGAGGGGGGCTTCAGGTAGGCAAACACTGCAGTGCTGAGAAACAGGGAGACCACGGCCAGGTGAGGGAGGCACGTGGAAAAGGCTTTGTGCTGTCCCTGCTCAGAGGGGATCCTCAGCACAGCCCTGAAGATCTGCACATAGGACACCACAATGAAAAGAAAACAGCCTAAGCCTGAACAGGCACTGACCACAAGAAGCCCAACTTCCCTGAGGTAGGAGTGTGAGCAGCAGAGCTTGAGGATCTGGGGGATTTCACAGAAGAACTGGTCCAGGACATTGCCCTGGCAGAGGGGTAGGGAAAATGTATTGGCCGTGTGCAGGAGAGCATTGAGAAACCCACTGCCCCAGGCAGCTGCTGCCATGTGGACACAAGCTCTGCTGCCCAGGAGGGTCCCGTAGTGCAGGGGTTGGCAGATGGCAACGTAGCGGTCGTAGGACATGACAGTGAGAAGATAAAACTCTGCACCAATGCAAAAGAAAAAAAAGAAGAGCTGTGCAGCACATCCCCAGTAGGAGATGGCCCTGGTATCCCACAGGGAATTGGCCATGGATTTAGGGACAGTGGTGGAGATGGATCCCAGGTCAAGAACGGAGAGGTTGAGGAGGAAGAAGTACATGGGGGTGTGGAGGCGGTGGTCACAGGCGATGGCGGTGATGATGAGTGCGTTTCCCAGGAGGGCAGCCAGGTAGATGCCCAGGAAGAGCCCGAAATGCAAGAGCTGCAGCTCCCGTGTGTCTGTGAATCCCAGGAGGAGGAACTGGGTGATGGAGCTGCTGTTGGGCATTTGCTACCACTGGCTGTGGTTATCTGTTGAGAAGGAAAAGGCAGTACAAAGTTCACCCTGACTTCTCTGAGCAAAACTGATTGCATGTCTCATTGCAACCCCCCACTCAGGCTCTCTCTTTTCAGGAAGACCTGTCTGCAGCTCCCTCACTTGAGCCCTGGCTTTTGCTGGATGAGGGTGCCATTGGGAGCAGGGACTCCGGAATGGGAAACTGAGGAGTCCTTCTGGCTGTGCCACAGGTTGATCTCAAATTAAATGTACTTGTGAGACATCAAAGAACTTTTTGTCTCTGTTCCCTGCAATTTTCCCAGCTGCAGAACTGAGCTGAGGGGATTTTGTTTTGTTTAATGTGTTCTAGATTCACCTGCCACGTTTAGGAGTGGGTTTGGATGCTTGAAATCCTTCACATTTCTAATGCATTCCAAGTGAAATCCTGTGGGTCCCGAGCAGCAAAGGGACTGTCCCGTAGTGCAGAGAGAGGAGAGCTGCTCTGCCCATCGGTCCTGTTCTCAGCTGCCCTGCGTTGGCAGCTTGGACCTGGAGGAGGGTCACACTCCGATGTCCCCCTAAAAAGAAAGAGGACGCTGCAGAGAGCAGAGGAATCCAGGTTCAAAGAGCAGATTCACAGACTCCTCGCCCTTTCTCATCTCTCCCCTCCCAGACTGGGACACAGAGGGATCACTGCAGTGGCCCATCTAACGCGGCCCAGCAGCATTTCCATGGCCTCAGCACCCAGATGTCTTCTCCATGGGCATCCTGGGCAGCACAGAGATACTCTGGGAGAGCTGTGCCCTTCTGGAGGGCACCCTGCAGCCCCACAGGACACCCCAGGGAAAAAGCTGAATGTCCTGAGCTGGCCTGGAGGAGACTTGGGCACGTTTCTCCCCTAGACACGTCTGTAGAGCAGGACCCAAAGGATGGGAGTCTGAACAGGAGCTGAATCTGCCGCCCCCGACCCCCACCCCCGGCACTGACTCAGGAAAGCCAATGGTGAGAACCAGGGCAGCACAGGCAGGAGGGGACGGCAGTGAAATGCCACAATGCTCCTGGCCAAGGGAGGAGGGACACACAAACAAGATGGAAATCAGGGGTTTGCCCTTTCCTGGGCTCTGGCTGCCGCAGGGGTGATGCGCAGCCAAGACCCCATGGGCCTGAGGACAGAGGCTCTGCCTGGGCTGGGAAAGGAGACCAGGGAGGAGCTGCTCAGGGGAAGGTGTCTGTGCTGCAGGGACAGCAGGGAGGTGCCCACATCCCCTTCCCCAGCCTTTCTGGCAGCAGCTCCCTCTCACTCCCTGCCCATGTCTCTGCTGCCAGGAGCCGTCTCCCTGTCCCCAGCTCAACTCCTGCCAGTGCTCACAAACCCCATCCCACCCGCTGGGCGCCCACCTCTGCCTGCAAACACCTCCCAGGGGCATCTCTGCGTGTGCAGGGGCTAAAGAGCAGATCACACAAAACCTGATGCGGCTGCAAAGGGGAAGATGCTGCTGAGGGAATGTGCTTCCTGAGAAGTCCCCTTAGAAATGTCACGAGGAAGAGCTTAACCTGTGAGAAGCCCTGACCCGTGCAGCACTCTCTTGACAGCAGAGGCACCGTGCCCTCACCTGCTCGTCCCTACCCTACCGTTGTGGTGGTCACTCCTTCCACCCACAGCTTCTCCCCACACTCCCCGGGCAGGCTACAGCTGACCCTGGCAGCAGCAGAATCCCTTCCCAGCACACAGTGCCCTGGGGTGTAGGGTCCCCGCTCTGATGGACAGCCCTGGCCAGCCCTGTTTGCACACGCGGCTTCACGCTTCTGATGCCCAAGGCCTTCTCTGAAGCATGTCCTCCTCCTCCACACCAGAAAACCCAGCAGAACCTTCCCGACAGGTCCTATCGGTCATGGCATGTGCCAGGTCTAGGAGACGCTTCCAGGAACTCAGCTGCATTGCCCTGCAGCCAGAGACTTACCGTGTCAAAGCCTGGGAAGATTTCTCCCCCTGGTGAGCTCTCACTCACCACCCCAGCCTGCCTTTACCTCTCTCTCACATCTCTTGTCTCCCCTCGGTGCCTGCAGGCAGTGCCCTCAGCCCTGCTGCGCTTGGCAGAGGAGCTGCTCCTGGGCAGAGCTGTCTCTCTGCCGCGCTGCCCCATGGCCAGGAGCTCCCTCCATCCCAGGAGCCCGGCCCAGCTCAGCAGCAGAGCAACAGCCCAAGGCATCGCTTCCTCTGGCCCCTCTGGGCTCCCTCACAGATGTCCCTGGGGCTCCAGGGCAACTGACTCTGAAACCAACTGAAGTCATTAATGATGTTTATTTCTTCCGCTGGGGAGAGACACTTCTTTCCAGCAGTGGCATTTCCCCTCTCAGAGACAGAGTTAGGTCCAAGAATGACCTCTTCTTGAGGTCACTGTGAGACAGGACACCCAGGCAGTGAAAGGGAGGAATCTCCTCTACCTCCTGTACCCATGCAAACCACAAGTGGCATTTGAGGTGCCAGAGGTGGTCCAAGACACTTGCAGATAACTGATGGAAACATTCAGAAGGACTGGGCAGCACCTGGGCTCATCTCCTCCTCCTCACCACCTCCTCCCTCGGAGGCTGGTGGAGCATGCCTTTGGCCAGCTGAAGTGACAGCAGATGTCCCCATTTAGGGCCATGAAGCTGATCCTGCTCATTGTGTCCAGGGCAGCCCATAGAGCTATTCCTCTGAGAGAACGGAGTCATTGCCATCAGGAGAGCTAAGCCTCTCTCTTCTCCACCAGCTGCATTTACCAGCTCTCCAGGGGCAGTGAGGGCAGGTTTCTCAGAGACACCCCTCCAAGGCCTCACCTAACTCAGGGCAGCTGCTCAATTTGGAGGTTGACTCCATCCTGTGGTGCTGCCTGAGGTGCCAGGGCTCTCCAGCACAGCAGCACGCAGCCAGCAGGGACAGCACAGGACTTGCAGGAACACCGTCCCCATTCAGAGCAGCCACATCATCACATTAAAGCAACCGCAGGGGGTCAAGTCCTGTCCCTTCTCCATCCAGTAGATGCTGGCAGTGCTGCTCCCGCATCCTTTAGTCATCCCTTTGATGATGCAATCAAGGAGCAGAGCAATGGTTTTCACAGTGTTGGATCACAGGTTGTCCGTAGCCAAGGACATTTTCAAGAGCACCTTGTCCTTCCTGGAGATCAGCTTCACCTGCACCACAGGCCCTCCAGGGCTGCAGAGACACCACAGGCAGCAAAGCCCTCTCCTGCCAGGGCCGCGCAGTCCAGCCCTGCGTCTCTCTGGTCCGAAGGGTTTGCTCTCCTCAGGGACATTTCATTTCCTCTTTACAGGTGTGGCTACTGCTGAATTTTGTCAGAGAAGGTGCAGATGTGTCTGAGGTCCTCTTTGTCCTCTTTGTCTTCAGCCATAAGGTCTCCCAGGCCTGTGTTCCTTGAAGCAGGACTCTGGAGGAGAACAACCAGCAGTGGATGTGGGGCAAGTCAGGGGTTACTTGAGCAAGCTCAGACATGAAGTGGTGGGGCAGGATCGAAGGGTTCTGACAACTTGGGAATCAAATAGAATAGAATAGAATAGAATAGAATAGAATAGAATAGAATAGAATAGAATAGAATAATTTCAATTGGAAGGACCTACATCAATCATCTAGTCCAACTGCCCGGCCAATTCAGGGCTGGTCAAAAGTTAAAGCGTGTGTTTAAAGGCATTTCCAAATGCCTCTTAATCACTGCCAGGCTTGGGGCATCAACCACCTCTCTGGGAAGCCTGTTCCAGTGTTTGACCACCCTCTCGGTAAAGGAAAGCTTCTGGATGTCCAGTCTAAACCTCCCCTGCTCCAGCTTTGAACCATTCCCACACGTCCTATCCCTGGTTCCCAGGGAGAAGAGACCAGCACCTCCCTCTCCACTTCCCCACCTCAGGGGACTGTAGAGAACAAGGAGGTCATCCTTCTGCCTCCTTTTGCCCAAACTAGACAAGCCCAAAGTCCTCAGCCGATCCTCATCGTGCCTTCCAGCCCTTTCACCAGCTTTAATGACCTCCTCTGGACGCTTTCAAAGACCTTCACATCCTTCTTAAATGGTGGGGCCTTGAACAGCACACGCTATTCAAGGTGAGGCCACACCAACACTGAATGCAGTGGGATAATCCCCTCTCTCGACCGGCTGGTTCTACTGTCTTTGATGCCCCCCAGCGTGTGGTTTGCCCTCTTGGCTGCCAGGGCTCCCTGCTGACTCCCAGGGACTCCTGCTGGGACTCCTGCTGCCAACCAGCACCCCTGATCCCTTTCTGCAGGGCAGCTCTCCAGCCACTCCTCTCCCAATTTATACTTGTGCCCGGCAATACTCCGTCCTAGGCGAAGGATCTGGCATTTGGACGTGTTAAATTTCATCACATCAATCATCGGCCAGTGCTCCAATCTCTCTAGATCTCTCTGCAAGGCATCTTGTCCCACAAGAGGGTCAATAGCAACGCCCAGTTTGGGATCATCAGCAGACTTGCTCACGGTGCATTCAACTCCTGCGTCCAGATCGCCGATAAACGTATTGGATAGAACCGGCCCTAGAATTGAACCCTGAGAAGCACCACTGGTAGCCCTATTCACTGCAACCCTTTGAGCTCTGCCCTTCAGCCGCTTCTTCACCCAGTGATCAACCCAGAAGCTCGTCTAGAAGGATGCTGGGAGGGACAGTATCAAAAGCCTTACTAAAACCCAGAAAATCTACATCCACTGCTTTCCCTTCATCCAGTGGGCGGGTGACCTTATCATAGAAGGATATCAAATCAGTTAGGCAGGACTTTCCCTTTGTGAACCCATATTGACTGTTCTTTAAGTGCCTTTCAATAGGACCCAGTATAACCTTCTCCATAAATTTTTCCAGGAACTGAGCTTAGACTAACGGGTCTGTAGTTCCCTGGGTCTTCCCTCACACCCTCTGTGTAAATTGGAATAGCAATGGCTACGTCCCAGTCAGGGGGGACCTCTCCTGACTCCCAAAACATTTGGTAGGTGATCGACAGGGGTCCTGCCATCACATTCACCAGCTCCTTCAGTGCTCTGGGGTGAATCCCATCAGGCCCCGTGGACTTGTGAACATTAATCTGATCCAGTTGGTGCCTCATGATTTCAGTGTCCACAAATGGACAGTCTCTGTTCCCACAGCCGAGCTCCTCCAACTCAGGGGACCGGGCAGCCCAAGCTCTAGCTGCATTATTAAAGCCTGAGGCCAAAAAAGCATGGCATGCCTCTGCTTTCTCTTCATCCCTATTAGTCAGATGACCATCTTCAAGTATTGGTCCAATGCTTTCTTTTGACCTCCCCTTGCTATTAGCATACTTTAAAAAGCCCTTCTTGTTTTCTGAGACAACACTGGCCAGTTTCAACTCTAATTGAGCTTTGACCTTTCCTGCCTTCTCCCTGCATATACGAACCACAGCTCTGTAATCTTCCTGCGAAGCCTGACCCTGCTTCCAGAGACTGAAGCATTTCTTTTCCTCCTGAACTTCACAAGGCAGGATCTGCAGTTCAGGAACTTGGCTCATTAACATGCAAAACGCCCTAACAAGCCAAGCCTCTGGGCAGTTTTCAGGAATCCCTCGGTTCTTATGCAGTAAGTGATCGGGATTTCAGAAGTGACAGTATCACAATACTAAAAAATAAGAAACTATTTCTTCTTTCTAATATTTTATCTATTTTTTTTCTTACACGTGGGGTGATATCAGCAATCTCCAGTCAATATTGATCCTGAATGTCTCCCGATGCAGTTTGAATATGCAAGTCAAGACCCTTTATGTCAGACTCTACAAGATGGTAGCTGGGGATATCGAACACCTGTTTATATGCTCGATAGAATAATTAGGTTGCAAGCCGTACTCAAAGTAATTACCAATCAGACCGCCTCAGCATTAGAATTAATAGCGGCCCAACAAACACAGATGCGAACTGCAATGTACCAGAATAGATTGGCATTAGGCTACCTACTAGCAGAAGAAGGGGGGGTATGTGGCAAGTTTAACACTTCAGAATGTTGTCTTCAAATTGATGATAACGGGCAAGCTGTGAGAGATCTAGCAACGAGCATCAGAAGACTAGCACGTGTCCCGGTGCAAAAATGCAAAATATGATAGAGGCCAACTGGTGGGATAACTTTTTTGGAGTATCTTGGTGGAAAAAGGTGGGCTTCATTTCGTTATGTGCTACTACTGGGCTGCTGTTCATACCTTGCTTTATTCCTTGTGCAGTGAGATGGATTTCTAGTGTGGTAGAAGGAATGCAAGTGACCAGTCTACCAGATGCGAAGGGCTCGAATCAAGATGTTACACCACAGAGAATTATGGTCCTAAGGAAAAGGGACCACCAGAAGGAAGAACAAAATGAGAGGTTACAGTTATTATTAAATAAATGGGAAGAAGGTTATGAGCTTCAGCAAAAAAGTAATGAATGAAAAGGGGGTGAACTGTGAGAAACGGGTTAAGTTTTGCTTCAGCAAATGGATATATGTTTGTTAGTGTGTCTGCACTAAGAAAGGAGGCTTAGTGATAGTAGAATCTAATCAATGGCACCCAACTAATCCTTAGAACTGCCCTGGGTCTGTCAAGGGATCCTTGTTTACAGAACGTTATCCAGGTAAAGAGAAACAGACTGGCATGTGGCCTTCAATACAGGAACCCAGAAGATAGGGGAGTATCGATAAGGCCAAAGAAACCAGGCCTGGACAGTAAAACTGCTGAGGGGGCTGTGAAGACCGCTGAGTGGACTAAGGTCATCTAGAGGGCAGCTGATGAAGAGGAGGATACGACCACCTGAGGAAGTAAACGACCACCAGAGTGCTTGTAATTACTAACACTGGACAGTAGATGGCAGCAAAGACAGTGAAATAACTTGTAGCGTAATCAACTAATCAAAGGCGTGTTTAGGATAATGATTTCGTAGGGGAGGTGTGTGTATGCCCTGTAAGGTGAAAAGGTGTGAACTGAACCTGTAACGGGTCAGGCGGTCGGGAAGAATGTGAGCTCCAACTTCTCAACCAACGAGAAGAGAGACAGAAACTCCAGCGGCCGGGATAGGGTATAAATACCTAAAAGCTGAAAGATGAGGTGTGCCTCTGCTTTGAGACGCACCACATTCAGCACTGTTTCGTATAATAAATTTGTAATTTTTTTATCTTTGCTTCGGCGACTTTGTTCTCTATCAAATTCTAATCGTGAGCCGGTGTTTCTCACAAATCTCATGTCTGTTTCGATGGTGAGAACCCCAGGAGGTGTAGCATTGAATGGGCCTTCGACCCAAATGCGGCAAACCATGCAGACAACCATGCAGACCCCCTCCATAGCAGACAGTCTCCTCTTTCGGTCATTCAAACCACTCCAGGATTTTCTTAGAAGGAAACAACACTATTCGTCATCTCGACAGTCAAACAGCCAGGACGTTTCCATGAGAACTTCCTGCAGCAGTGCCGGGTACAGGGAGGGCCACGCGGGAGGCAGAATGTCTGGTACAGACTGGGACCTTTCTGCAGGCTCCTGTGTGACAATGTGCTGCTGAGGTTGTCCTGTGGCCAAGGCATCTGTGCAGCACAGCCCAGGGGTGAAGGCCACTCTGTACGTACAGCCCAGCCCAGCACGAACTGCTCGATGTACAATGGTTCTTCTGGGCAGGATCACAGCTCAGGTTTCCCCGTGAGAAGTCAGCTGAGGTGCTGTGGCCCAAATATGCACTGCCAGGAGGAGTCCCATGTCTACTCACAGAACTGGGATGGTTTGGGAATGAATGAGATGTGGTGGGACATCTTGCTGAGCTGTGGTGCTGCAATGGAAGGGTACAGGCTCTGCTGGAGGGAGTAGCAGGGAAGAGGACGACCAGCAGAATGCCCCCTGAGTGAAGGAGCAGCTCAGATCTATGGAGCTCCTGTATGAGATGGGTCAAGGGTTGAGTGAGCTTGTGTGAGTGAGGATGAGAGGAGAAGCCAGTAAGGGTGAAAATGTCTTGGCCATTATACTCCACTTGATCGGGCACAGTAGGCAGAATAAGTCTTCTAACAGCAACCTGAAGAAGTCTCCAAGTCAATGAGCAGGTTCCTATGGGGAACAGTAGTTGCCCTGGCATTCACTGGCCAGGCAAAGACACAGGGTGCCAGCAGCCTGGAGGACCTTGGGACAACTTCTTAACACAGCTGCCAGGTGGGCAAACAAGGGTGATGCACAAGGGGAGGCAACGAGGCACTGGAGCTGGAAGGACCTTGTGTTCTCTCCTGGGTCTCAGTGGAAGAGACAGAAGCCACAGGCAAGAGAACAAGGGTCTCAGATCTGTTGGGGTGTCAACGCCCCACCAAGGCCCTTGGCCATCCCCACCACAGCTACGCTGTCCTGTGCCTGCTTCCTTGTTTCCGACACCAAAATGTGGGTGTCTGAGGATTTGCCAATGCCAGTGAGTTCCCCACATCTCACCTGGTTTCCTCCAAAGCCTTGCTACTGCTCATTTATCCCCAAGATTTCCAAGCTCCAGAATCCTGGAGAATCCACGCCAGAATCCTCTCTGTAGCTCCACATCCCAGCACTGAACAGCCAACCCCCAATATTCCATTTCTTCTTCCTGCCTTTAGCACACTCACTGCTCCCCCCCCCACTGCTCTCTCCCTGCATGCCCATGTGTCTCACAAACCCTTCCTCTGCCCCTGCAGTGCTGAGACCTCAGCCCAGGAGGTTTGTGCATCCTCCAGGCTCATGGATGTTTCCTGAAGTCCATCCAAGTGTGGGCAGTGAAGGAGGGGAAAGGAGCAAGTTGTCAGCCCATGGGGCATTCCTAAGAACAGCCACCCCCAGCAGTGGGCATTCCCCATCCGCCAGGCTGAGGCAGGCACACAAGAGATGAATGTCTGTATCACCCCTGGTTTGCAGAGGAAGGGTCTTCCTTCCTGCCATTGTCCCAGGACAAGCCTCTTCCTCAGCCTCTGCCCACAAACATCCACTGCTTCCCACGGCTGGCTTCAGACACGGCTGTAAGGATTGGCTAAAGCCATCAGCCGTCCCCTTGCTTCTCGCTGACATTGCTTGACCCTCTCTAACAGACTTACACGTGGCCAATCACCACTGCTCAGGGCCACTCGCCCTTTGGAAGAGCATTTTGGACTTTCCTGGTGCTTTTTATAATCTTCCTCGCTCCCTCCAGAGCACATGGTGGGCTTTCTTGGCCAAACAGGGCCTTTTTCACCATCTCTTAAGAAACAGTCGTCTTTTTATGATCCTCTATGTGGGAATAGTCATCCCAGAAAAGCACCAAATGTATCCAAATAGCAGTTGAGTGAAGTGCCAGTAAGAACCAGGTGAGGTCCCCCCATGGCTGTGGCTCCCTGGCAAGGAGCCTCTTCTGAGAAGGTGATCCGGCCTCTGCCACTCTCTGGAGAGGGAAACCAGCAGCGTCTGTGCCACACGGGGACACAAGGGGTGACTTTTGCAAGACCACCCTTCATCTGAACCACTTTCAATATGTACTTCAGGATGGGATATCATACCTTATATGGCAAATACTAATTTAATTGCCATTGTCCAGACTTGCTATTGTGGAAGTAGACTGTTACTTTAACATTTCTTTTCATCATTATTATTATTTTTTGCCACTCTAAAGGAAATCACAGAATCACTGGAAGGATCACTGATGCTTTATCAACAGAAGACCCGCCAGCTTTGCATCTCAAGAAATAGGATGCCAGAGGTCAAGAGAAGGATGGGTTGGGAAAACTCATGGGATTTGGGAAACTGAAGCGTGTGCCCCTCTCCCCGACATCCTGCCCTCCTCCGTGACCTGTGTGAGAAACTCCATCCACTGGGTCTGAGCTCACAGTCGTGTCAAGAAAACGGTGTGTACCTGCAGCCAATGTTGTCCTTCCAGTTCAGGATTTGAGCTCCCACTTAAGACCAAGAAGCCCAAGGATCCCAGTTCCTAGAGGGCCAACTAATGAGGACATCCCACAGGCTGGGGGAGTTTTTCTTTACTGACAAAGATTTTGTTGCCTTTTTTTCCTCCCTCTTTGTAACTTGACTGTCAGAATTCATGCATTGAATCTACTTTGACCCTTTAAAACTGTCTCTGTGAAAAAATAATCCAGTATAGTTTTGGTTTTGGTTTTTTTTTTTTTTCCCCCCGACCCGACTGTATTTGGAGCATTGAAGAGTCTTTCCAGATTTGGAGTGGTTTTTCAGAATGTCTGCTCCAAGAGGGGAAATATCTCAGCCTGCAGATGGAAGGACAGGAGGAGGACAGCATCATTCAGGCTCAAAGGGAATTGGAGGATGTCTTGACCAACCTCCCATTGAAAACAGGGTCAGACCTGAAGGGTCAGGGCTTTGTTCAAAGATGTCTGGATCCCTTTCCAGGACAGAGCTGTTGCACGCTCTCTGGGAAACAGCTTCCAGTGCTTGACTATCCTCATGCTGGAAAAAGTTCCGCCTTATCTGGCTTGACCGTCCCTTTTCTCAGCCCATTGCCTCTTGTCCTTGTATCTTCTACCATGGATTTGACTCAGGCTCAGTCTTCCTGGTAACTGTGCAATGCTGCTCCATGTTCCCCCCAAGAGCTCCTCTCCTCCAAGCTGAACAAGCCCAGCTCTCTAAGCCTCTTCTCACAGTACAAGCTCTGTCAATGTTGGTGTCCCTCCACTGACCTGGCTCCACTTTGCAAGGGCTCTCTGGCACGGTGTGGTGCCAAAACCTAGGGAAGTATTCTGGATAAGGTGTAACAAGTGCTGAGCAGACTGGCTGTGCTCCTGCAGCTCAGGAAGCTCTTGGCCACCTTTGCTGATGGCTCATGTTTTACCCAATAGAACCCAAGGGCCACCAGGGCCTTTCCCGCAGAGCTGCTGCCCACCTGGGCAGTCCCTGGTCTCTGTCATGGCATGGGTTTAGTCCACCTCCAGGTCAGGACCTATTGGCTCTCCTGAAGTTCCTATCGGTCTATCCCGCCAGCCTGTCTAGGTCCCTCCGGATGGCAACCTTGCCCTGCAGTGCAGTGTCTGCTCTCTTCCTTGTGAGGTCACCTGCAAATGTTATGAAAAAGGACTCTCTCATACACTAACCCAAAGACAGCCCCCCAGCTTGTAGAAATCAGATCCTGCCCTGTCACCCTCCTGGTGTGCTGCCTCACGATAGGATAAGGAAAGGCGATTCTTAGTATTCTCATGGTTCTCATGCCCAAGTCTTCTCCTGACAGGAGAAATGACACTGCTGGAAATGAATCTCTCCCACAATCTCTCCCATCTCCTGAGAGAACATCAGGGCTGACTTCATCCTGTTTCACAGCAGGTTCCCCCAGGGACACCTCCAGGGATCCCAGGGGGACAGAAAAGTGATGTCTTGGGCTGTTCCTTGGGCTGTTGCTCTGCTGCTGAGCTGGGCCGGGCTCCTGGGATGGAGGGAGCTCCTGGCCATGGGGCAGCGCGGCAGAGAGACAGCTCTGCCCAGGAGCAGCTCCTCTGCCAAGGGCTGAGGGCACTGCCTGCAGGCACTGAGAGACAACTTGTGAGGCCAGGAGAGCTGAAAAGCATTCAGGAATGGATGAAAACTGAGAGCTCACTGGGGGAGAAACCTTCACCGCCCTTCACAAAATAAGTCTCTGGCTGCAGGGCATTGACTCTGCAGTTGCTGGAGGGATCCAGAAGCTGCACAACCCACAGCCCGTGGGATCTGTAAGTACAACTCTCACAGTTTCTCTAGTGTAGAGGAGAAGGAGAACTTGTGGAGCAGGGCTTCCCTGCTGCAGGGGCAGAGGGACAGGGCGTGATGTTTCTCTCTGGTGCAGTATAATGCAGAGAGGCTTCCTGGAGCAGTCTCCTACAGCTGGCATAGCCCGTGTCTCATGTGATCTGTCAGGAAGGCTCTCAGGGATCTGTTGGTGCTGAGAAGGATTTTCTTGAGAGCAGCGGATGCCCACCACATCATCAAAGTGCCAGGACGTGTCGGCTGCCTTCTCCCAGGGATGGCTGCAGGGCTGTGAAGGTGGGCGTGCAGCCAGGGGTGCCCAGGGCTGTCCTTCCGAGCAGGGTCCCTGTGTCCCAGGGAACTGTATGCTGGGGCAGGGACTCTGTCTCCTGCCAGGGTCAGCTCTCAGCCTGCCCGGGGAGCTGCCCATGACAGTGTGGGGAGAAGCTGTGGAGGGAAGGGGTGACCCCAGTCTGGGCATGGCAGGGTCCTTCTGCAGTCGAGAGGATGCTGCGTGGGTCAGGTTTGCTCACAGCTCCACATCACCCCCAGGACATTTGCAGAGGGTCCTTTTGAAGAAGGACACAGAGGCAGCATTTAGCCAAAAGAAATGGAATCTCTGCTTTGAATTTTCCCCTCTTGGTTGGTTAGATGGGCGGTGGGAGATCTGAATTTACATCTCCATTCCCATGAAGGCAATGAGACCCCAGTTTTTGTTAGCACTTGTCCGAGCTGCTCCTTTAGCCCGTGCACACCCAGAGATGCCCCTGGGCCATTCCCTGCTGCAGAAGGTGTCTGCAGGGCAGAGCTGAGCCCTCAGCAGCTGGGATGGAGTCTCTGAGCACTGAAAGGGAGGAGACCTGGGGGCAGAGAAACAGCCCCCAGCAGCGACAGTGCAGGCAGCAGAGGCATGGGCAGGGAGTGAGAGGGAGCTGCTACAGGAAGGGTGATGGGAGGGGGGATTCCAGCACCTCCCTGCCATCCCCTGCAGCGCAGATGCCTTCCCTGCAGCAACTTCCCTCTCCCACACAGTAGAGTCCCCAACCCCTTCATATCTTGGGGACTTAGTCCTGAGTCTCCCTCCCAGCAGCCCAAGCACCAAAGAGGAGAAATGCTCGCGTGTCTGACTGTGTCTCCCTGTCCTGCCTCTCTTGGCAAGAGAACTTTGGCGTGTTCCCCTCTTGTCCCTGCTGCCCTTGTTCCTCCCCTTCTTTTATCTGTGGTGGGGGGGGTGAGGATTCAAGTGAAGCTCAGACACTGGTGTGTCCATGGATGAAAAGCATCCCAATGACCTTAATCTTTCAGGCTCTCGTGACTGCAATGTGTTGGGTGAGTGTAAGCCGACGCTCACATCAGGATATTCCATCTATAGGACAGTTGACTTGAGTCAACTCAAGTCAACATCCCCTTGCAGTGCCCTGTTGGGTGCCACGCTGCCCTCCAGAAGGGCACAGCTCTCCCTTTACATCTCTGTGGTTTTTAGGAGCCCCACGGAATAGACATGACAGTGGCAAGGCCATGTCAGTCCTGCTGGAGGGCTGAATGTAGGCAGCTGCAATGAGCCCTGTGTGTCGCTGGCTGGGAGGGGAGAGCTGAGATCCTCCTCAGGTCCTGCGAGATGGGGTGGGGGGTTGGGAACAATACTGATGGATAGACGGGCTGTCCCCACTCTGTACTGAGGGACAGCCCTTTGGCTCTTAGGACCCACAAGGTTTTACATAGTGTGCAGCAGAAATGCCAAGGGTTTCTGTCTTAAAGACACTCCTCAGGTGTGGTGGGGAAATTAGAACAGAACAAACAGAGAAATAAAGTGCCCTCAGCTCTGTTCTGCAGTCGGGTGAATTGGGAATGACAAGGCTGAAAAGCCCTTTGATGCCATGAATGGATTTAATCTGAGATCGCCCCAGTTCCTATTTAACTATTGCTGTAGGACAGGACTGGATCCTGCAGAGCTAACACCTCCCTGATGGATCATCAGCCAGCTCCAACCAGTGTGTGCAAAAAGGATGCGACAAATACATTCCCAAAAGGGGAGAGGCAGTTGGCTGGGTCTCAAAGAGTGATTGAAGAGGCTTTTTTGAGAGAAGTCTGCCCTCACTTCTCACTGTCTTTCCTTCCATGGACAGGTCTCTAAGCCTAGGGGAAGATAATGTCCAACAGCAGCTCCATCACCCAGTTCCTCCTCCTGGCATTCGCAGACACACGGGAGCTGCAGCTCTTGCACTTCGGGCTCTTCCTGGGCATCTACCTGGCTGCCCTCCTGGGAAACGCACTCATCATCACCACCATCGCCTGTGACCACCGCCTCCACACCCCCATGTACTTCTTCCTCCTCAACCTCTCCGTTCTTGACCTGGGCTCCATCTCCACCACTGTCCCCAAAGCCATGGCCAATTCCCTGTTTGACACCAGGGCCATCTCCTACTGGGGATGTGCTGCACAGCTCTTCTTCTTTCTCTTCTTTATCACAGCAGAGTACTGTCTTCTCACCGTCATGTCCTACGATCGCTACGTTGCCATCTGCCAACCCCTGCACTACGGGACCCTCCTGGGCAGCAGAGCTTGTGTCCACATGGCAGCAGCTGCCTGGGGCAGTGGGTTTCTCAATGCTCTCCTGCACACGGCCAATACATTTTCCCTACCCCTCTGCCAGGGCAATGTCCTGGACCAGTTCTTCTGTGAAATCCCCCAGATCCTCAAGCTCTCCTGCTCACAGTCCTACCTCAGGGAAGTTGGGCTTCTTGTGGTCAGTGCCTGTTTAGCATTTGGTTGTTTCGTTTCCGTTGTGGTGTCCTATGTGCAGATCTTCAGGGCCGTGCTGAGGATCCCCTCTGAGCAGGGACGGCACAAAGCCTTTTCCACGTGCCTCCCTCACCTGGCCGTGGTCTCCCTCTTTGTCAGCACTGCAGTGTTTTCCCACCTGAAGCCCCCCTCCATCTCCTCCACATTTCTAGACCTACTGGTGGCTGTTCTGTACTCAGTGTTTTCTCCGGCAGTGAACCCCCTCATCTACAGCATGAGGAACCAGGAGCTGAAGGAGGTCATTAGGAATCTGATTTCATGGATATTTTTCAAGAGGGAGACATTTACCACCTCTTTCCACAAATGACTCCCACACTATCTGATTCCATCTGGGTTTTTGTGTGTTTTGTTTGTTGGTTGGTGTTGAATTTTTAAACATTATCTTTATTGTCATTCATGGTTTTTATGTTTCTACACAAAGGTTTCATTTGTGTCACTGCACCTGAGACCATGTACCTGCTTGATGTCACCTGGTTCCCTTATAAAATTTAATTTAATAGTGGCTCCGAGCTGGCATCTTTCATAGCATCTCTGTAATAAAATGGGATCCCTTTCAGTGCAGTGCTTTCATACCAGGCTCCTTCTCCAAACAGGCCTGAGAACTGCACCCCTGAACTTCCTCTTCCTCCATCAGTTCAGGAATGAAAAGCTTAGTGTCTGTGACATTTTAGAGATGTAGAACTGGATTTTGGAGTCACCAGTCGGTGTTTGCTGACAGGTAAGATGGTGAGTGGAACTGAGGGATGTGCCCAGGCTTTTCACACAGGTTGTATTAAGGACATCCATCCTCTGGGAGGGGACTCTGGAGCGGTCTGGAGAGCATCTTGGTTCTCCTGGGTCAGCATGTTCCTGGTGTTGTGTTGAGATGGAAACAGTTGGCAGAGATGGGTTTTGGGGCCATGAGTAGTGGAAAAGGGCCTACCTCCTCCAGACACTCTCCACTTCCTCCCCACCTCTCTACAGCAGGAATTCCCACAGAGGGACACACACACGTGTCCAGGTGTGGCCACCACACAGCTCACTGGAGGGGTATGAAAATTTAAGATGCTGGGGGATGACCATGCTCCTCCTAATAAATCCCCCTTTGCAACTGGCCTTGCTCATGGTGAGCATGAACCACTGGCTCATATGGTGTCCCTCATAATGCCTAGGTCTTCTTCTCAGGGTCACTGCTCATCCTTTCAGGTCCTTTCAGGTCCTGATATACGAGGTTTATCTTCCCTCTGATGCAGGACTGGTGACTCCTCCTTGTAAAACTTCGGAGTTTGCTGCTGGCTGAATCCCAGAGTTTCCCAAAGTCCCTGTGGACTGAAGCTCCATTTGGTCCGTTCTTAATGTTTGCGTGCAGACAGCTCACAGTGGTTGTGGTGATCCATCAGCACAAGATAACAGCAAGAGCAGTTGCAGGGCACTACAGGAAATAAAGGACATTACTAGTTTTGTACTGACCAACATAGAAATCAGCACAACAACTGTGTCAGAAATATCTTTATGCCCTGTAGAGAGAGCACAAAGCAAGTAAAGGAGAACAACCAAAACAACATGGTGCCCAGCGACTATTTAACTAATACAATAAATGTATATAACAAATTCATTTTAGCACGCTCTGGTCAGATCTGTCGTTATCTCAACCCTTCGTGTGCAACATCGATTGCCGAAAAGGACTGTCGTGGTTTAGCCTCAGCCACTCTCTCGGGCCGCCCAGCACCCCCCTGGCCATGAGGGGAGAATCGGAAGAAAAAGGCAAAACTTGTACGATGAGACAAAGGCAGCTTGTAATAAGTAACTAAGGGTAATTTGCTGATCAAACAGGTTAAGCAAGAGGAACGAACCCATTGTAGCAGTCTTGAGAACTTCCTATTTAACCAGAAGATACACGTCCACAATGTTATCTGGCAACACCAAACATGGGAACACCCTGTTTGACAAGAAAGGCTTAACCACAATGTCATCAGAATGTGTTACCTTGAGCGAATGTTAAACCGTTAATGTCGTGCTAACGTGTGCCATTGTACCAATCAACCCTGAAAAGAATAGATTGTATAAGCTGATTCTGTGACGATATCTTATCGAAATTTCCCCAAGCAAGAAGCCCCTCGGAAGAAGCCGAAGAGGGGCGTACCGAAGATGTTGCAATCGACCTCTGTGAAGATAAAAGGAGTCGTTTAGCTTGCCTGAATTTGCGAGTCTTTGGTGGAGCTGCGACTCCCCGGCCGCCCAGCGCTGCTTTTGCTTTCCTACCTTAATAAATATTTAATAAATCTATTTCGGACTCGATTTGTCTTAAAATTCAACTATAACAAATTTGGTGCCGTGACTCGGATCCAGACAGCCAACTCAGAATTCAACTCTGGGAGGGTGCCCCCATCTTCGGATGGTCCTGGAGGAGATTCCGACTTAGCTCACCTGGATTTTCCGAACTGAGATAGGAAAGCAAAAAGAAAGAGAAAGGAAAACTGCAGTTCCCCGTAATTTTTGTGCACAAAGAGCCGGACGAAGACTCGGGAGTGAGTAAGTATATTGCGGTTCCGTTCGGTCGGGGATTGGGTACCTGGGGTGTGAGTGACTGAGACGTCCACTGGGCTTAGTAGCCCACCGGACGAAGTGAGTGTGGACCTCCTAATAGTGCGGTTCCCATTGTCCGCGAGGGCGTGGGCCACGAACGGAGGGAAGCGAGTGAAACTTGAGTGAGAGAAGGCACTCCCGGAAGATGGGACAGAAGAAAAGTAAGGCTTCTGGTTCCATACAGAAGATACGGGGTGGGGGTGGGCTCCCTGATATACCCCAAGATAGCCCATTAGGCCTAATGATTCGATATTGGGATAGTTCCCCTTCCCTAAAAGGGAAATCCAAGGAGAAATTGGTCTATTATTGTATGGAAATATGGGGAGGAAAACAGATAAGAAAAGATTTATATTGGCCAATTCATGGATCCTTAGAGGATTGGATATGCCAACAATTAAACATATACGTTAACAACAAACGACTGTTTAGTAAGGAGGAGAGTGAATATGCCTTTTTATGGATCCTGAGCACGGCTCAGGCCGCTAATTTGTTTCCATTAAAGGAAAAGAAAAATGATAAAAAGAAAAGGTGGGACATAGACGAACCTCCAGTGTCCCCCCCACCCTATGTCCCCCCTCCTCCGCCACCACAAGGTCCTGAGCAAGATCTCCCTCCAACAGCACCTACAGAACCTGAGGAAGAGACTCCTCCTTCTAATTGAAGAATAACTAGAAGTCAAATCAGAGAAAGAAGGGAGGAAAATTTATTGTATCCCTTAAGGGAGACTGCTATGGGGGGACCACAACCCGGAGTTGGATTTGTATCTGTACCCCTCAGCTCCGGGGATGTGAGGGAATTTAAGAAAGAAATGGGACACTTGTTAGAGGACCCATTAGGGGTAGCAGAACGTTTTGATCAATTCCTCGGGCCTAACATTTATACTTGGGACGAGATGGAGTCTATTTTAAAGATCTTGTTCACAAACGAAGAACGAGGAATGATCAGAATGGCAGGCATGAGACACTGGGATCAGAGGCATCAGCATGGTCCCGCCGGGGATGTAAAATGGCCCTTACAGAGGCCCAATTGGGACAATCAAGACCCCGCACATAGAAATAACATGGTTGATCTCCGTGATATGATAATTCAGGGGATTAGGGATTCTGTACCTAGAGGGCAAAATATCAATAAGGCCTTTAATGAACAACAGAAGAAAGATGAAACCCCCACCGAATGGCTGGAAAGATTGAGAAAGAGTTTACAGCTATATTCTGGGTTAGACCCCGATAGCCAAGTGGGTCAAGCCCTGCTGAAAACTCAATTTGTAGCTAAATCTTGGACAGATATAAGAAGAAAGTTAGAGAAAGTAGAAGACTGGCAGGAGAGGGGGTTAGATGAGTTACTACGAGAAGCTCAGAAGGTGTATGTGAGAAGGGAAGAAGAAAGTCAGAAGAAACAAGCCAGAATCCTGATGGCTGCTGTAAGGGAAGGGCAAAGTCAGGGAAAGAGAAGAGAAAGTCCCTGGAAGGGCCCAGTAGAACCGAGAAGAAGGAGATTTGGTTCGCAGGACATAGAATGTTTTTATTGTCGCAGGAAGGGACATCTGCAGAGAAATTGTCGGAAAAGAATGCAGGATGAGGAGATTTTTAAGGAAGATTAGGGGGGTCAGGGGCTCTATTTGCTGGGGACCCCTAAGGTTACCGAGCCCTTGATAAAATTGAAATTGGGTCCTCAGCATGAAGTGTTCGAGTTCCTCGTGGACTCGGGTGCCGAAAGATCAACCATCCAAAAGTTACCATCTGGATGTGTTGAATCAAAGGATAAACTCCAAGTAATTGGTGCAAAAGGGGAACCTTTCAAGGTGCCCCTGATAAGGAATGTAGCAATAGAAGCCCCAAATAAAGATGGGGTGGGAACATTTTTATTGGTCCCAGAAGCTGAATATAACCTTTTGGGACGAGACCTGATGGTGGAATTAGGAATTAATTTGGAAGTAGACCAAGAGATGTTAAAAGTAAAGTTATGCTTATTAACCGCTGAAGATGAAGCCAAGATTAATCCAGAAACTTGGTATAGCCCTGGATCGGTGGGAAAATTAAATATCAAACCGATCACAGTCTCTATAAAAGACCCAGACCAGCCAATTAGGATAAAACAGTATCCCATCTCCAGAGAAGGGAGAGAAGGGTTGCAGCCAGTAATTGAGAGACTTTTGGTCCAAGGACTTTTAGAACCCTGTATGTCTCCTCACAACACCCCCATATTGCCCGTAAAGAAGCCGGATGGGTCTTATCGCTTAGTACAAGATCTGAGAGCCATAAACGAACGAACCATTACCCGGTTCCCTGTGGTGGCTAACCCACACACTATACTTAATCGGTTAAGTCCAGAATATAAATGGTATAGTGTTATAGATTTAAAAGATGCTTTTTGGGCCTGTCCCTTAGAAGAAGAATGTAGAGACTATTTTGCTTTCGAGTGGGAGGACCCCAGAACCCATAGAAAACAACAATTACGGTGGACTGTTTTGCCCCAGGGATTCACAGAATCCCCAAATTTGTTTGGACAAGCTCTGGAACAATTATTGGAATCCTACGAATTAAGTCAGGGATTAATCCTGATTCAATACGTAGACGATTTATTGATTGCAGGAAAAACTCAAGAAGAAGTCAGAAATGAGAGCATCAAATTATTAAACTTTTTGGGCCTCAAGGGGTTAAAGGTTTCTAAGTCCAAATTGCAGTTCACTGAAGAAGAGGTAAAATATTTGGGACATTGGCTCACAAAGGGACACAAGAAATTAGATCCCGAAAGAGTGAAAGGAATTTTATCCCTAACAGCGCCCACTAATAAAAGACAGATAAGACAGCTGTTGGGATTGTTAGGGTATTGTCGACAGTGGACAGAAAATTACAGCAGTAAAGTAAAATTCTTGTACGAAAAGCTAACTAAAAATGGGTTAGTAAAATGGACCCCTGAAGATGAGAAGCGCTGGGAGAACGTGAAAAGAAACCTGGTGGAAGCACCTGTCCTCAGTTTACCCGATATCCGTAAACCCTTTCAACTTTTTATCAATGTGGATAACGAGACAGCTTATGGGGTTCTGACCCAAGGGTGGGCAGGGCAGAGAAAGCCTGTAGGATATTATTCTAAAATACTAGATCCTGTAAGCCGCGGGTGGCCCACTTGTTTACAAGCAATAGTGGCCACTGCATTATTGGTAGAAGAAGTTGGAAAGGTCACCTTAGGAGGTGAACTAAAGGTATACACCCCCCATAACATTCGAGGAGTATTGCAACAACGAGCTGATAAGTGGCTTACAGACAGTCGATTACTAAAATATGAGGGAATTTTGATTAACTCCCCATGGTTAGAAATGGAAACCACCTGTGTTCAGAATCCTGCCCAATTTTTATATGGGGAACCTAGGGAAGATTTGACACATGACTGTCTCCAACTAATAAATTTGCAAACTAAGATAAGGGAGGATTTAGAGGAAGATGAATTAGGCGAAGGGGAGAAATTATTTGTGGATGGTTCCTCACGAGTGGTTGAAGGACAACGGAAATCGGGATATGCTATTGTGGACGGGTATACCTTTCAGATAAAAGAGTCAGGACCATTAAATAAAGCTTGGTCCGCACAAGCATGTGAGTTATATGCTATGATGAGAGCATTAAAACTTTTAGAAAATAAAATTGGAACCATTTATACAGATTCAAAGTATGCCTTTGGGGTGGTGCATACCTTTGGAAAAATTTGGGAAGAGAGGGGCTTAATTAACACCCAGGGAAAGGGATTAGTCCATGAAAAACTAATCCAAGAAGTTTTAAAGGCCTTAAGAGGTCCACTAAAGATAGCCATAGTCCATGTAAAAGGACATCAGAGGGGACTAACCCATACAGTAAGAGGAAACAATCTAGCCGACGCAGAGGCAAAACGGGCTGCCCTGTTAATGGTTCAGACCTTGGGAGAGGAACCTGAAAGGCTAAAAATAGAGAAGACTTTCACTCTCCAAGAATTGGATAAGCTAAAACAAATTGGAGCAAAAAGAGATGGTGATAAATGGCTGCTACCAGATGGTAGGGAAATTCTTCCAAAGGGATTAGCCAGAGGAATACTAAATAAATTACACCATAAAACCCATTGGGGAATTCAGGCTTTAGTGGATCAGTTTGAAACAAAATATGCCTGCATCGGAATATACGGATTAGCCAAAAGGATCTTAGAGGGATGTTTAACCTGTCACAAAGTGAATAAACGACAACTTAGGGAGAAGGTTCAAGGGGGTCGTGAACTGGCTAAAAGGCCCTTTGAGAAAATACAAGTGGATTTTACTGAATTACCGAAGGTTGGGAGATATCAGTATTTATTAGTCTTGGTTGATCACCTTACGCACTTTGTAGAAGCCTTCCCAGTGATAAGGGCTACTGCAAAGACAGTTATTAAAATCCTGTTGGAAGAAATTATTCCGAGGTATGGAACTATTGCGGTAATTGACTCAGACCGAGGCCCACATTTTACATCCAAAATAATTAAAGAAACAACTGAATTGTTCGGTACAAAATGGGAATACCATACTCCCTGGCACCCACAAAGTTCCGGGAAAGTAGAAAGAATGAATGGGGAAATAAAGAAACACCTAACCAAACTTATGGTGGAGACAAAAATGAGTTGGACTAAATGTCTACCGCTGGCCTTGCTTTACATTAGAACTCAACCTAGGACAGATACTGGTATATCCCCCTTTGAAATGTTGTATGGGATGCCTTATGACTTTGGATTATTAGTAGAGCACCCAAAGGTCGAGGATAAAATTTTAACAGAATATATTTTAGAACTTACAAGAAGGAGACAGGAACTAAGAAAGAAGGGTTTGGTAGTACAAAGACCTCCCTTGGACATTTCCATACACCAAATCCAGCCTGGAGACCAGGTATTAATCAAAACCTGGAAAGAAACCTCCCTAACACCCCGTTGGGAAGGACCCTTTGTTGTTTTACTTACCACAGATACGGCTGTACGGACAGCAGAAAAAGGATGGACTCATGCCAGCAGAATTAAGGGACCTATCTTCCCAGAAAGGTGGACCGTAACGTCAGAACCAGGAGACCTCCGAATGAAGATAAGGAAAAACGAGACCGGTAAATGAACCACTCCAGAAGGGAAGCAAGAAATAGTTTACATCAATGGTTCCAAATACCACCTGGAAATACCCTACGAAAAGTATATTTTGCACCTTGGAGTGAGGAGAGAATACCTGACCAAACGGGGGGGGCTGGATTATACAAACTGACAGGAACTCCTCAGGTTTTTCCTTTTTGCTGTGAAACAGAGACAGAAATACCTGAATCGCCCAGTATAGGAGATCTCCGTAGAATACCCTGCGTGAAACACCCCACTTCCGGACATTTATGTTGGGTTGTTTGCCGATGTTTAAATTGCGATAAAGAATGGTCCTGTGTTTCATTTAAGAGACAACCTTATTGTATGAAATGTCGCAATAATTTGACACATACCAGGGAACAACGGGCTCAAGCAGAGATTCGTAAATTATTTTGTGGGTGGGAATTGTCAATACCCGAGCTTTGGGAAATATATGAAACAGACTGGTATAGAGTTTTAAGACAGTGTGTTATAAGATTTGCCTGGAAACGGGCACAACAACCAAACAGGTGGAAATATATTTGAGAGGTAACTAACTCTTTAGACCTTGGAAATTATTGACAGGATAACAGCAAAATCCCCCTGAAGACTACCTGCTGCTGCCGAGAAGATATTAATATCCCGTTGCTCTCCGCAAAAGAGTAGACGAGGAAGGCAGAGAGGTACTGAACAGTGGGGGAAATGAAAGCTGGTATCCTATTAATGGTATTAATTACCACGACTTTAGAAAATTAACATCAACCCTTCAATTGGACCTTAGGTCGATGGGAAGATTCAATAGAAGTTCGGTATAATGCGACAGCCGGACCCCCAGAATTCCAAGTTAAATTGGAAGAATTAGTCTTTTATGAACTAGACCCACCCGGTCGACAAGAAAGAGCAATAAAACCTTTTTATCTCTGCCCCAGTTCGAATCCAGGGAAAAGCTATTGCAATTTCCCTAATCTCTATTACTGTGCATATTGGGGATGTGAAACCATAGCTTCAAACTGGGATGTAGCCAGTAAAGATAGATTTTTAAATATAATATGGGGGCCCAGAGGATGCAACCCGCCAGCTTCTAGCTGGGATGGACACATAGAGGGCTCCCATCTTGGCAACTGTAAGCATGTTATATTAGAAATCCTGCAGCCTAATGACCATGGATGGTTATTTGGACGAACCTGGGGAATGCGATATTGGGAATCTGGAACTGATAGAGGAGGACTAATATTCATTCAAAAACGGGAAGTTAAAATACCACAAGCAGTAGGGCCCAATCGAGTCATCACAAAGCCAAAGGGAGGAAACTCCACAGCCTCAGTCACCCCAGGGACATACCTAACCTCTACAAATAAAGTGGAGAAAATACCCAAAGATGATGAACCCCTATGGGCTGTAATGAAGGCAGCCTATCAAGCTCTAAATGCAACAAATCCAAATTTTACCACTTCCTGTTGGTTATGTTATGATGTAAAACCCCCTTTTTATGAAGGGATAGCTGTGCCATCTCCCTTTAATACCTCTGCCGAGGAGAATCCCCCCAGATGTAATTGGAAAGAACGGAAAGCAGGGATTACTCTCCAACAGGTCAGAGGGAGCGGTTGGTGTATAGGAAAGGTGACGAATGGGGAAAGAGCTCTATGTACTAACCAAACTCAAAACTTTACATCTGATATTAAATGGATTCTGCCTAGTCCTGGGGCATGGTGGGTTTGTTCCATAACCGGATTAACACCTTGTTTGTCCACTGCTGTTCTCAAGAAAAATGCCTCAGAATTTTGTGTACAAGTTACTGTGGTATCTAGAATCCTCTTACATGGGGAAGAAACTATGTATTTACATTGGAGCAATTCAGGACATAAAATCAACAAAAGAGAGCCAATATCTGCAATTACTATAGCTACTCTACTTGGTTTAGGGGTCGCCGGGACCGCCACTGGCATAACCTCCTTGGTACAACAACAACAGAGTCTAACATCTCTAAGAGCTGCAGTAGACGAAGATTTGGCCCGAATAGAAAAATCTGTTTCCTATTTAGAGAAATCATTGACCTCATTGTCAGAAGTAGTTTTACAGAATCGAAGAGGATTGGACCTTTTGTTCATGCAAAACGGAGGATTATGCGCTGCCCTAGGTGAAGAATGTTGCTTTTATGCTGACCATACAGGGGCAGTAAGAGATTCATTAGCTAAGCTGAGAGAAGGATTAGAGAAAAGAAAACGGGAACGAGAGGCTCAGTCCTCCTGGTATGAATCTTGGGTTAATCCGTCACCATGGCTGACTACCTTAATTTCTACTTTGGCGGGACCCCTCATAATGTTACTATTGGCTCTGACTTTTGGACCCTGTGTCATTAATAAACTTGTAACCTTTTTTAAAGGCAGGTTAGAAAAAGTGCAGCTAATGCTGATGAAGCAATCGGAACTGGAAATGAAAATTATACCAAACGAAAATCCTGAATTAGATGCCGCTTGTGAGGTATTGTCTAGGTTTGATCAGCAAATCACTTATAAATAAAAAAAAGGGGGGATTGTAATAAGTAACTAAGGGTAATTTGCTGATCAAACAGGTTAAGCAAGAGGAACGAACCCATTGTAGCAGTCTTGAGAACTTCCTATTTAACCAGAAGATACACGTCCACAATGTTACCTGGCAACACCAAACATGGGAACACCCTGTTTGACAAGAAAGGCTTAACCACAATGTCATCAGAATGTGTTACCTTGAGCGAATGTTAAACCGTTAATGTCGTGCTAACGTGTGCCATTGTACCAATCAACCCTGAAAAGAATAGATTGTATAAGCTGATTCTGTGACGATATCTTATCGAAATTTCCCCAAGCAAGAAGCCCCTCGGAAGAAGCCGAAGAGGGGCGTACCGAAGATGTTGCAATCGACCTCTGTGAAGATAAAAGGAGTCGTTTAGCTTGCCTGAATTTGCGAGTCTTTGGTGGAGCTGCGACTCCCCGGCCGCCCAGCGCTGCTTTTGCTTTCCTACCTTAATAAATATTTAATAAATCTATTTCGGACTCGATTTGTCTTAAAATTCAACTATAACAACACAGTTACCAGGAAGACTGAGCCTGAGTCAAATCCATGGTAGAAGAATCAAGGACAAGAGGCAATGGGCTGAGAAAAGGGATGGTCAAGCCAAACAAGGAGGAACTTTTTCCAGCATGAGGATAGTCAAGCACTGGAAGCTGTTTCCCAGAGAGCGTGCAACAGCTCTGTCTTGGAAAGGGATCCAGACATCTTTGAACAAAGCCCTGACTCTTCAGGTCTGACCCTGTTTTCAATGGGAGGTTGGTCAAGACACCCTCCAATTCCCTTTGAGCCTGAATGATGCTGTCCTCCTCCTGTCCTTCCATCTGCAGGCTGAGATATTTCCCCTCTTGGAGCAGACATTCTGAAAAACCACTCCAAATCTGGAAAGACTCTTCAATGCTCCAAGTACAGTTGGGTTGGGAAAAAAAACCAAACCAAAACAAAAAACTATGCTGGATTAGTTTTTCACAGAGACAGTTTTAAAGGGTCAAAGTAGATTCAATGCATGAATTCTGACAGTCAAGTTACAAAGAGAGAGAAAAAAAGTTAACAAAATCTTTGTCAGTAAAGAAAAACTCCCCCAGCCTGTGGGATGTCCTCATTAGTTGGCCCTCTAGGAACTGGGATCCTTGGGCTTCTTGGTCTTAAGTGGGAGCTCAAATCCTGAACTGGAAGGACAACATTGGCTGCAGGTACACACCGTTTTCTTGACACAACTGTGAGCACGGACCCAGTTGATGAAGTTTCTCACACAGGTCACGGAGGAGGGCAGGATGTCGGGGAGAGGGGCACACGCTTCAGTTTCCCAAATCCCATGAGTTTTCCCAAACCATCCTTCTCTGTCATTGTTGAGACGGACAAATGACACGGACAGCACTCTTCTGAAGTTCAAGCAGTAACAGACTAACTTTTATTGCCACACGTACTTTCTCATATACTCTTTCTTAACACGTGTTCTTTTACTACTGATTACATATTGTCATAACAATATGTCATTGGTTAACTTTTGCAAACATCAAAGCTACTCCTTATCTTGTCAGTCTCCAGCTGGTTCCTTGAAGTTGTTTACTTCTCAGGATGTTTTCTACTCCCTTCTTTCTCAAGGATATACTTCAATATCTGCAAGGTCAATTCCTGACTCCATACCCTCAATCAAGGGGTCCACACCCCCCGTAGTCTCCCACACTTCTCTTGACCTCTGGCATCCTATTTCTTGAGATGCAAAGCTGGCGGGTCTTCTGTTGATAAAGCATCAGTGATCCTTCCAGTGATTCTGTGATTTCCTTTAGAGTGGCAAAAAATAATAATAATGATGAAAAGAAATGTTAAAGTAACAGTCTACTTCCACAATAGCAAATCTGGACAATGGCAATTAAATTAGTATTTGCCATATAAGGTATGATATCCCATCCTGAAGTACATATTGAAAGTGGTTCAGATGAAGGGTGGTCTTGCAAAAGTCACCCCTTGTGTCCCCGTGTGGCACAGACGCTGCTGGTTTCCCTCTCCAGAGAGTGGCAGAGGCCGGATCACCTTCTCAGAAGAGGCTCCTTGCCAGGGAGCCACGGCCATGGGGGGACCTCACCTGGTTCTTACTGGCACTTCACTCAACTGCTATTTGGATACATTTGGTGCTTTTCTGGGATGACTATTCCCGCACAGAGGATCATAAAAAGACGACTGTTTCTTAAGAGATGGTGAAAAAGGCCCTGTTTGGCCAAGAAAGCCCACCATGTGCTCTGGAGGGAGCGAGGAAGATTATAAAAAGCACTAGGAAAGTCCAAAATGCTCTTCCAAAGGGCGAGTGGCCCTGAGCAGTGGTGATTGGCCACGTGTAAGTCTGTTAGAGAGGGTCAAGCAATGTCAGCGAGAAGCAAGGGGACGGCTGATGGCTTTAGCCAATCCTTACAGCCGTGTCTGAAGCCAGCCGTGGGAAGCAGTGGATGTTTGTGGGCAGAGGCTGAGGAAGAGGCTTGTCCTGGGACAATGGCAGGAAGGAAGACCCTTCCTCTGCAAACCAGGGGTGATACAGACATTCACCTCTTGTGTGCCTGCCTCAGCCTGGCGGATGGGGAATGCCCACTGCTGGGGGTGGCTGTTCTTAGGAATGCCCCATGGGCTGACAACTTGCTCCTTTCCCCTCCTTCACTGCCCACACTTGGATGGACTTCAGGAAACATCCATGAGCCTGGAGGATGCACAAACCTCCTGGGCTGAGGTCTCAGCACTGCAGGGGCAGAGGAAGGGTTTGTGAGACACATGGGCGTGCAGGGAGAGAGCAGTGTGGGGGCAGCAGTGAGTGTGCTAAAGGCAGGAAGAAGAAATGGAATATTGGGGGTTGGCTGTTCAGTGCTGGGATGTGGAGCTACAGAGAGGATTCTGGCATGGATTCTCCAGGATTCTGGAGCTTGGAAATCTTGGGGATAAATGAGCAGTAGCAAGGCTTTGGAGGAAACCAGGTGAGATGTGGGGAACTCACTGGCATTGGCAAATCCTCAGACACCCACATTTTGGTGTTGGAAACAAGGAAGCAGGCACAGGCACAGGACAGCGTAGCTGTGGTGGGGATGGCCAAGGGCCTTGGTGGGGCGTTGACACCCCAACAGATCTGAGGCCCTTGTTCTCTTGCCTGTGGCTTCTGTCTCTTCCACTGAGACCCAGGAGAGAACACAAGGTCCTTCCAGCTCCAGTGCCTCGTTGCCTCCTCAGCCACCCCCCATAAATCCTGGGAGGTGCCCTACTGCTGACCTGCACCTGGCAACACACACTCCCAATCACATTGCCCCCAGGAAGAGCCCCGAACATGCCAAGAGGGAAAGGAGCCCCATCTGTAGGGGATGTGGGTAAGGACGTGGCCTTCCTGCTTGGAAGAGCACATCAAGGGCTTCCACAGTGATCTCTACATTTAAATTTTCCATTGTACCAAGTGTCTCCAACTTCCTGCTTCACCAGCCCCCAGGGACAGGACCCTTGTCTGCTCATTCCCTCCATGGTTTCTTCAGTGATGGACTTCAGCAGGGCCTGCAAACACTCTCAGAAACCTGGAGGTTTGCTGCTGGCTCTTAGTCCTCTAGAGACTTGGTCAGCCTTTAGAGATCTGCAGTTCAGGAACTCGGCACCAGAGGGTTCATTAACATGCAAAACGCCCTGAGGAGCCAAGCCAGGCCATAATTTTCCTTTCGTCTTCAATTCTTCTGTGGTTAATTAGAGAGCTTTCGGGAGTGGAGTCAAAGCGAAAAGATGTCAAGGCGAAGAGGCCAAGTGCATGAAATGCTTGATTTCAACTTGCCAATTCTGCATTAACGCCAAGGAATTTGGGTTACAGGAATGTCTCCAAGTAGAGTCTGCACCATCCAGACCCATGTGGATGGGCTGGCAGAGCCACCCCCAGCAGGGGGATCCCCATCGCCCACGCTGAGGCAGTCAGGATGCAAATATCTGCAGTGCCCACTTGTCACAGGCCTCCAGGCAGAGGGTGACTCATTCCCATGACCCTCGAAGCCTGGATCAGCTCGTTGTGCTTTTGCTGTCCTTCCCTTCATCTGTCAAGCCCATGGGAGCTTTGGCTTTAACATCGTCCCTACGTCCTGGGACAAGGTTTCTCAATTCCTCCTCTGCAGCTTCCCTGCTTCCACCTCCTTTGTGCTGCCTCTTTGTCCTGGAGCTCAGTCAGTTCCAACAAGCAGCCTCCTGAGACGGTTGCTTCTTTTCAAGGGGAGTTGGAGAGATCGTTTTTGTGCCTGGAGGAGGCTGTCCTGTAAGGCCTATCAGATTTTCCATCATCCTTCAGCCTTCAGAGCTGCTTCCCATGGCACCACTCGCATCAGTCTCCCAAGTACATCAAAGTCTTCTTCTCTGGAGTCCACCCGTTTTTGCTCTGCTGCTGGCCTTCCTCACTCCTCTTCGGCACCTGGGACCCCACTATTTCCTGGTGACAGCAGCCAAGGCTGACACTGATTTTCACCTCCCTGACCACTCTCTATTTATATTTGTTTTTTGCCAGGACCAGGTCCAGGTGAGCATCACCCTTGTTTGCCCACCTGGCAGCTGTGTTAAGAAGTTGTCCCAAGGTCCTCCAGGCTGCTGGCACCCTGTGTCTTTGCCTGGCCAGTGAATGCCAGGGCAACTACTCTTCCCCATAGGAACCTGCTCATTGACTTGGAGACATCTTCAGGTTGCTGTTAGAAGACTTATTCTGCCTACTGTGCCCGATCAAGTGGAGTATAATGGCCAAGACAGTTTCACCCTTACTGGCTTCTCCTCTCATCCTCACTCACACAAGCTCACTCAACCCTTGAGTAGCTGCCCTGAATTCTGTTAGGCAATGAGGGGCTGAACTTGGGACAAATGCCATTGTAGTCACTGGAGATTGAGTAAATTCGGCTGATGGAAAAGAGAGAGACCTTGCTCTCCCTACAGGACATGACTGCAGTCCATTCATATGAACACCTCTGTGAACTGCCATGAACATCAGGAGTAGGAAAGGTTCCTTTTATTTGGACATCAGCTGTCATTTCACTTGGCTAAAGGATTTCCCACCAGGCTCATGTACGATCCCCGAGATGTTTCCCCATCTCTATCACCATCCCCATTAGAGCTTGCAGTTTCCTGCGTGTACCTTGCACCACCTCTGGCAACTGGAATGTTCCCAGGCATTTGCATCTGAACATTTCACTCCCGCCCTCCATCTCCATTACTTAGCGTGGGAGTGGAGAAAAGAGGCTCCCATGCAGGTGCCTATTTTGTGCACAGCTCAACACCTGAGGAAAGAGGAATCCCATCTCCTGTGGGCTTCTAGCAGGCATGGGCGGGAGCTGAGTCTCCGTCAAATGCTAGGAATAGAAACGCAGGATGAGATGCCTCGATTCCCTCAGCTGAATCCCTTCCCTCAGCAGGGGTAAAGGAGATGCCTGTCTGTCCCCGTCTGGCTGTCCTGTCTAATGATGGGCCAAGGAAAGTTGATATTTAGAGCTAACTCTCCCTCTCAGCAGGGAAATGACACTTCTGGAAAGGAGTGTCTCTATCCAGCTGAGAGAGAGAACATCAGGGATTGCATCAGCAGGTTCCCCGGCAGCCCCAGGGACACCTCAAGGGATTTTAGAGGGGGGCAGAAAAGGTACTGCCTTGGGCTGTTGCTCTGCTGCTGAGCTGGGCCGGGCTCCTGGGATGGAGGGAGCTCCTGGCCGTGGGGCAGCGCGGCAGAGAGACAGCTCTGCCCAGGAGCAGCTCCTCTGCCAAGCGCAGCAGGGCTGAGGGCACTGCCTGCAGGCACCGAGGGGAGAGGAGGGAAGCAAGACAGAGGCTAAAGGCAGCCTGGGGTGGGAGGACAGATGAGAGCTCGCCTGGAGAGAAATCTTCACAGCCCTTGACAGGGTAAGTCTCTGGCTGCAGGGCAATGCAGCTGCGGTTCCTGGAAAGACCTCCTAAAGCTGGCACATCCCACAGCCCATGGGATCTGTCAGGAGGACTCTCAGTTTCCCCCGCGTAGAAAAAGGACGTGCTTTGGAGCACGGCTTCCCTGCTGCACCCTCAGCCGGCCAGGGCATGTCGGCTGCCTTCCCCTGGGGGAGGCTGCAGAGTGGGAAGCCGGGTGTGCAGCCAGGAGTACTCAGGGCTGTCCTTCAGAGCAGGGTCTCTGCACCGCAGGGGGCTGTGTGCCAGCGCAGGGACTTTGTCTCTTGCCAGGGTCAACACTCAGTCTGCCCAGGTTGTTCCCACAGCGGTGTGGGGAGAAGCTCTGGGGAGAAGCAGGAGAGGGTCCTTCTGCTGTCAAGACGGTGTTGAGTTGGTCAGGGCTGCTCACAGCTCCAGATCACCCCTACGTGCTTCCAAGGGAACTATTTCCTCAGGTTGTGTTTCCAGTTTCTTATCCGGGGGGTGCGGGGAGAGAGGTGGAAAAAGAGATGAATGTGTAAGGATCTCTCGAGTTTGCAGAAGTCACTGTGATTCCTGAGCTGCAACTTTGAGGCATCAGTTGGTCTAAAAGAAGCCTCCTAAGGGGCCTTCAGCCGCTCCTCTGCCCATGGAGAGCACCAGCATCACCTCTGCTGGACCATCAGGGTTGCTCTGACCTGCCCTTTTGCACCTGCGAACAGGAACATGAACCCAGCCCCTGCCCTGCAAACAGGCAGGTGTCTGTAGGGCCAAGGTGAGTGCACAGAGGTTGGGATGGGCTCTGTGAGTGCTGACAGGGAAAAGACACGGCACAGGGAGACACTTCCCAGGAGGAAAATCTCCTGGCAGCAGGGATATGACCAGGGAACGAGAGGAAACTTAAGCCAGAAATGTTGTGGGAGGGAGAATTCCGCAAACGCCGTACGATCCCCTCCAATGCAGACCCCTTCCCCTGAGCAAGCCCCCCCGTGCCTCCTCTCCCACCAAAGCCTCTGCCCTCAGGGCTGTGGGGTCCAAGGCATGAACCACCTCCTCTGCAGCCGGAGCTCCAGCAGAGCCGTGGTGCAGCTCTCCAGCCACGTGCCCCGTTCTCCCTGCGGAGCAGCGGGGCTGAGAGCGACTGCCCGGCAGCGTCGGTGTCTGGGAGGTGACAGGCACGGCTGGGCACGGGTGATGCTGTCCCGAGCGCCCGGCTGCCTCTGCCCTGGCCTCCTTCAGCCAGACCCTCGCTGCAGTTTCCCTTGTTTCTCCACTTGTCTGTGTTATTGCTGCTCTTTTCTTGTTCTCACTCTCAGGCTCTCTGGGGATGGGAGTTTCAGCTGCAGAGTCACACATTATCTTGTGCGTCCTCCCATGCAGGTGTGTCCATGGGAACAAGGGTCCCAGCTTTCCTCTCGCCTGTGCGGCTGTGGACAATGCAGCCTGTGGGGCTGGGGAATCAGCTGGTTTTCCCTTGGTGAGATAACATCGTGAAAAAACTGATGTATCTCCTTGAGGTGTCCTTCCAAGCTGTGAGCTGCCCTCCAGGATGCAAATCTGTCCCATAGCATCTTTGTGTTACCATGTGCCCCATGGAGAAGCGCAGAGACGCTATGACCAAGGAAATGCTGTTGGGTTGGTGAAATGAGCCCTGTGTGTCCTGGGCTGGAAGTGGTTGCTGAGACGTTGAGAAAGGGCGAGACATTTAGTTGTCTGCAGTGGATCCCTCTGCTCTCAGCAGGTTCTGCTGACGTTTCAGGGAAACATTGAGGGCGTGTGATCGCCCTCCATCTCAGAAAGGCGCAAGCCCAGTGTGTCAGGGGCTGAGGGACAGCCCAGCTCCCCTCGCTCTGTACTAAGCCACAGGCAATCCTCTTGCCTTGCAGGATTCTCTCTGCTCTCCCTGAGTGCAGCAGGAATACTGAGGGTTTCTGACATCCCACAATGGGACGGAGGGAATTTTTTTTTCAAAAAAGCTCTCAGTTGGCCTCTGCCTCCCTCACTCCTTCGAAGAGGCAGTGCAGGTACTGGCACACCCTTGTGCATTGGGCATGGTTTTATCTGACAAAGTCAACCACCAGGACTGGCCCCTGCTTCCAGCGTTCCCGTGAACTCTCTGCTGCAGAGCAGGGCTGACTCCTCGGCACCAGTGGGCAGAGGCCCAGCTCCTCATGGCACGTTCAACCAGCACGGTAGCAGAGCTTCAGCCATGGAGCTGAGGGAAGGTCTCCTAGAAAAGGAATACAGGGGGTAAGGCGTGTAGCAGGGAAGGGTCTGTAGGAAAAGGCTTTGGTTTTGCTGCTAAAAGTCTCCATTAACTTGTCAATGACTTTTCCTCCTTGCAGGGGTCTCCATGCCCAGAGGCAGCAAATGTCCAAAAGCAGCTCCATCACACAGCTCCATGGGGTTCCATGAGAACTGGAGTAGGTTTTGCTCTGAGACGTCCACCGTAACTTGTCACTGCCTTTTCTTCCTTGGACAGGTTCCAATGCGCAGAGGAAGCAAATGTCCAACAGCAGCTCCATCACCCAGTTCCTCCTCCTGGCATTCGCAGACACACGGGAGCTGCAGCTCTTGCACTTCGGGCTCTTCCTGGGCATCTACCTGGCTGCCCTCCTGGGAAACGCGCTCATCATCACCGCCATCGCCTGTGACCACCGCCTCCACACCCCCATGTACTTCTTCCTCCTCAACCTCTCCGTTCTTGACCTGGGATCCATCTCCACCACTGTCCCCAAAGCCATGGCCAATTCCCTGTTTGACACCGTGGCCATCTCCTACTGGGGATGTGCTGCACAGCTATTTCTGTTTCTCTTCATGATTGCAGCAGAGTTTTATCTTCTCACTGTCATGTCCTACGACCGCTACGTTGCCATCTGCCAACCCCTGCACTACGGGACCCTCCTGGGCAGCAGAGCTTGTGTCCACATGGC
Source organism: Numenius arquata (assembly GCF_964106895.1). Lineage (NCBI taxonomy): Eukaryota > Metazoa > Chordata > Aves > Charadriiformes > Scolopacidae > Numenius > Numenius arquata. The sequence continues at coordinate 158,663 of NW_027414907.1, forward strand.
AGCAGCTGCCTGGGGCAGTGGGTTTCTCACTGCTCTCCTGCACACGGCCAATACATTTTCCTTACCCCTTTGCCAGGGCAATGTCCTGGACCAGTTCTTCTGTGAAATCCCCCAGATCCTCAAGCTCTCCTGCTCACACTCCTACCTCAGGGAAGTTGTTCTTATTGTGGTCAGTGTCTGTTTATCATTTGGTTGTTTTGTTTTCATTGTGGTGTCCTATGTGCAGATCTTCAGGGCCGTGCTGAGGATCCCCTCTGAGCAGGGACGGCACAAAGCCTTTTCCACGTGCCTCCCTCACCTGGCCGTGGTCTCCCTGTTTCTCAGCACTGGCTTCTTTGCCCACCTGAAGCCCCCCTCCATCTCCTCCTCACCCCTGGATCTGGTGGTGTCATTTCTGTACTCGGTGGTACCTCCAGCTGTGAACCCTCTCATCTACAGCATGAGGAACCAGGAGCTGAAAGACACATCGAAGAAGCTGATTCTGTCACTAATCTCTCAGCAGCATTAACCTGCCCGTGTCTCTTCAGAAGTGATTTCAGATTCATCTGGGGAACTTCCTGGGCTTTGGGCCTTTTCTCTGTGATAACCATGTGTGTCCAGGAACCTTCTACTTCCCCACAAGCATGAACCCAGCCCTTCTGACCCTGAGGCCTGTTCACGTGTGCCTGGCACAGGGGTACAGCTGACCTCCCATCTCATGTCTCTTTAATAAAATGGGATTTCTTCAGTGCCGGTGTCTGGAGGTTTGGCTCTTCTTCCAAAGCTGAGCTCAGGCTCAGGAAGTTGTCCTCACAAGGCCATGCTGCTTTGTTTGGGTTCTCCATGGGATGAGGGAAGAGTGTTAGGCAATGGGACAATGTGGGGCAATGTATTAGGGAACGGGCCCAGGCTGAGCCTTCACCCGTGGGTGCCCAGTTCCCCCGGAAACGGTGAATGATCCACAGGGATCTGCCTGGGACTGTCCCTCCATGGCTTTCAGTCATCACAGCCAACTCGCTCTGCGGAGCAGAAACAACAGTGCAGGACCCTGTGGAGATTGTGGGGAGGGGGCAGGAGTGGCAAATGAGGCCAGATCAGACAAAGTTCCCTGGTGAAATGTTCTCTGGGGACAGGGACACCCTTGGAGAAGAGCAAAGGAGCATCTCTGTGCATCCAAGGTGGAAAAAAAAACACGACAAAGAGAAGTCAATCTCTGCATGCACCAGCTCAGGGCAGGCTTCTCTAGGGATGGAGCAGTCTCAGGAGCTCCGGGGCCCGGAGTCTTCTCCTGGAAGAGGGGCTGACACAGAGGGGCTTGCTGTCAGCGGTCAGGATGTCTTGGAGACAGGCGCAGGGGACACGGGGAGACACTGGTCTCTGCCATCTCGTGCCATGTCCGGCCCTCAGCCTTGGGGCCAGTGTGGTGCTGAGACATCTCTCTGCCCCCCAGGAGCTACTGTGGCCATCAGAGGGGCTGAGGCTGTGGGGTTGAGTCTGCAGAGCTTTGCAGAACCCATCAATGGGCACTGCCACGGGGTCAGCCCAGAATGGGCTGCTTTTCTGGGCTGGACAGGGGAGAGATGGGGGAGAGGGACAAGAAGCAAGAGGGAGAACCAGAGAGAGACTGGGATGGGCTTGAAAGTGCTTGGAAGAGGAACACGCTAAAGTTAGCTGAGCGCCCTGCCCATGCAGGGTGAGGAGTCACACAAGAGGGTTGGTGTTGCAGAGCCAGGGCTCGTAGAAGGCATCTGAGACTTGCAGACACGGGAGAGAGGAGGCTGGTCTGTGCCTTTGGTGGCATGGGCAGTTGAGGAAGGTGGCACAGAGCATTTGTAGCACCCCAAATCTTTCGCACTGGCCACTTCCAGCACCGGCAGCACACCCCAAGTTTATGGGTGAATTTTCCTGTTTGGCCATCTCCATCCTCCTGCCGGGCTCAGTGCCTGCATCAATTTTCTTGAAGCAAAGGACCACCAAGATGGTCAGGGTCAGCCTTTCCCATGAGGAGACGCTGAGGGAGATGAGCTAGTCGAGCCTGGAGAAAGGAAGGCTGAGAGGGATCTCATTGCAGCCTGCCAGTACCTAGGAGGACTTTATGGAGAACAGAGAGCCAAGCTCTTCACCAGGGTGCATGGTGGGAGGACAAAAGACGGTGGGTGGAAGGTGAAAGAGAAGAGGCTCAGCCTGCAGATAGGAAAGCGCTTTTCCCCATGAGCTGAGCCAAGCATTGGAGCAGGTCGCCCAGAGATGCTGAACAGACTCCAGCCCTGGAGGTTGTCAAACTTTTTTCAAACTGGTCCAAGCCTTGAACAACGTGGCCTGACCATGTTTCTGACAGGCTGGAACGGAGACCTCCCAAGGCCCCTTCCAACTTGAGCTGATACTATGAACCTACGACCTCAGGCCCTTTTTCTGATAACAACAGAGCAAATGCTTACGGGGCACGAATCTCCCTCTGCTGTATGTGACCCCCTAAAACAAAACCTCAGCCAGTGACGAGAGGTCGGTATCACGGTGTGACTCTCTGTGCAAAGACTGAGGGGTGTCATTGACAGTCCTGGGCAGGAACTGTTTTGGGGACACGGGGCTCTATGCAAGGCACAAAATGACCATTTTTATTTTTATTTTTTTTTAAATGCTGCAAGCCTCATCAAAGAAGAAGTAAGGAAAAGATGCACAGAAAATAAAATATACTTTTCAGCTTTTAAAATTATTTGTGGATTTTTTTCCTTTTGCTTTAATATAATAGTCAAAGGTGGGAATTTGTATCCTTGCTCTTCTTTTTATTTTTTTTTTTAAAAAAAAAAAAAGAAAGTGTGTTCCAGAACTGGGATTGGATGTAGGACACAAATACCTTCAGCTTCAGAGGCACAGATACCTCCTGCCAGCATAGATGCCCTGGACAAGTGCCAGCGCACTCCTGACTTCTCCCGTCACTCAATCAGCCAGAGCTTTTTGAAACATTCCATCAGGTACCAACTGTCGTGGTTTGGCCTCAGAGGACAACAAAGAACCACGGGGCAGCCGTGCTCTCTCAAGCCCCCCCCACGGCCATGAGGGGAGAATCGGAAGGAAAAGGCAAAACTCGTGGGTTGGGACAAAGGCAGTTTAACAGAACAACAAAGGGAACAAGAAAACAATAACAGTAACACGGATAGTGATGCCGTGAAAGTCGAAATCAGGACTCAAGAGTGGGGATGACTATTAAGCAGGTATTCTTTATTGCAGCGCTGGACGCGCAGGGGATCGCTCCTCCAAATGTGCGCACCAAAAGCCATGAGTTACACAGCTTATACACAAGTTAAACATACATATTCATTATTCTTCCCAGAACTCATTGTCATACGTTGCCACCCACTCCCGCATGCGTCTTTCAGTCTCTTGGTGGTCTTCAAAGACCTCTGGTGGTCGCTTACTTCATCCCTTCCTCTTCATCACTGCATCCTTTTGGTGAACTGCAGTCATCTACTTCTCTATTCTTGCTGACAAAGCGGCAAGGCTGGTTTAGGCTGGCTCTGCATGCCTTGGTGGTCTCGACACATCCTGTTCTCAGAGATAAGTTCCTCTTGGAAGATAACAAGGTGCTGACCTGTACAATTGCTAGTTGCATACGTGCTTAGGCCCCTGTTTGCATTTAGCCAAGTTAGAAAAACAAAGACTCACAGTATTTGCTAACTCACTGTTTGTGCTAAGAGCGGCTTAGTTGTGTCAAGCAAACCTTCAAGCCATACTCAGCCCTATTCCTTCATTCAACCCCCGCTTTTCTTTAAGCTATAGCAAATTCTTTTGCAAAATCTTGTTTACAGTCCACAATACATGTACTGGTTGAGCAAGAGTCCGTACTTTCCACCACATCCAAAGGTTGAGAGCAGTCAACAGTAGGGCTACAAGGATCAGCACTAGTACAGGATGCACTGGGAAGTTGAAAAACTGTGCCGCGGTTGGAGATTTTAATGAGGTATTTAGAAAAATGTCCCACCAGTGGTGTTCCCTGGTTTCCTCGATGGTTGTAATGATGTTCCTTATTTCCAGAGTATCATGCTGGACTTGCCATAATGTTCGTTTAGAAGTTTCTTTCACTTTCTCTAGCAGTGAGTATACTTGCTTCACATCAAATTTACATGCTATATCAACTGAGCTGTTTTCTCTTATTTTATAGGATGGTATTTGTCCTTAATCTCCCCAGTCTCTCCTAATTTGGCCATCAATTTGTAAAACTGTGTATACCTTAGTTTCTTCATCTGTGATATTCAGACCTACATTAACCAAGTATCCATTCCTGGTCCAGTCTTCAGGGTCGGGGACATCATCTAGACCTTGACAGGTGATGCAGATCTCTGTCCAGCTGTGATGCAGAAGATCATGATAATGATTTCCGGAATCGCAGTTTTGCTGGTCCAGTACATTCAGAGGTCCATTTCTGCTCAAGTGGGGGATCTTCCTCACACTTTGGAGCCTTCCATTGTTTACGCCTTTGTAATCTTAGTTTTAAAGGTCTTAAAGGTTCTGAAGTCCACTGCTTATCTGGAGCCTTTTTCACTCGGGAGCAGTGAATCCAGGCCGGCTGTTCTTTTTACTTTGATTGCAGTGAAGGTGGTCAGTAGCACTTGGAATGCTCCGTTCCACTTTTCTTCTAGTGGGTCACCTGAAAAATTCTTAATATAAACCCAATTTCCAGGACTAAAGGGATAGATAGGATGGTCCAGTCCCTTAACTCTGGTTCCTAAGTCATTCTTATTGATTTTCTCTAATGAAGGGAGCAGGCAGTCTAGGAGGTTCCTTGAGTGTATGGAAGATACCTTCCTGACACAACTGGTAGGAGAGCCTACCAGGGGAGGCGCCTCACTAGACCTACTTTTCACAAACAAAGAAGAACTAGTGGGAGATGTGGAGGTAGGAGGCCGTCTTGGGCTTAGCGATCATGAAATGGTCAAGTTTTCAATTCTTAGTGAGGTAAGGAAGGGGGTGAGCAAAACCTCCACCTTGGACTTCCGGAGGGCGGACTTGTGCCTGTTCAGAGCCCTGGTTGGGAGGGTCCCTTGGGAGAGAATCCTGCAGGGCAAAGGGGTCCAGGAGGGCTGGACGCTCTCCAAGAAGGAAATCCTAAAGGCCCAGGAGCAGGCTGTCCCCCTGAGGCGCAAAATTAAAGGGTGGGGAAAATGGCCGGTCTGGTTGAACAAAGAGTTTTTGATGGGACTTAGAGGAAAAAAGGAGGGTTTACCACCTTTGGATAAAGGGACAGGCAACTCAGGAGGAGTACAGAGATCTTGTTAGGTTACACAGGGAAAAAATTAGGAAGGCAAAAGCCCAGCTGGAACTCAACCTGGCCATTAATATAAGGGACAACAAAAAAAGTTTTTATAAATACATCAACAAAAAGAGAGTCAGGGAGAATCTCCATCCCTTACTGGATGCGGGGGGAAACATTGCGACCAAGGACGAGGAGAAGGCTGAGATACTTAATGCCTTCTTTGCCTCCGTCTTCAATAGTCAGACCAGCTACCCCCAGGGTGTACAGCTTCCTGGGCTGGAAGATAAGGATGGAGAGCAGAACAACCCCCCCATCTGTGATTCTGTGAAAGAGACACAGTGAAAGAAATGCTCTCTTTGAACAGCTCCAACTGCACTAATCCCAAAACGTCAGGGTTTCAGGAGCATCTTCAAGTAGACTCTTCAGCATCTAGATCTGCCCATTTTTCATTGTCTGTGGGGTAAATTACATGTGACCCCACTGTCGTGAAGGCAGGGATGAGAGTGATCTGCTCCAGTGTTGGACATCATGGGTGCAATTGCCCAGGTTTCCCTTCAAGTCAAAGGAGAGAAAGAAATCCGTTGTCTCCACTGAGGTGCCCTGGCCTATCCTGTCTGTCCACCAGCTCCTGCTCCAGAAAGGCTCCCGTAGCTCCTGGGTCACATTTCCCAGTCCCTTGTGGAGGCTTCAGCTACTTCTATACAAGTATACATTTATGCAGCCATTTCCAAAAACACATTTCGTTCCAACACTTGGAATGGAGAAGCTGTGCTCTGAGGACATGTTTATTTGAATACATTTCATGTCTATATCTCATATCTAAAGGGACCTGGGAGCAATGAAGTTTGGATAAGTTGGATGGATCCTGCTTTTCTCTCTTTGCTGTCAATTGATGGCCCCACCTGCTGGCACCTCCCTCATATCGTCCCTTTTTATTAGATTTATAGATTCATAGATTGGTCCAGGCCAGAAGGGACCTCCAAAGGTCATCTAGTCCGACCTCCCCGCAGTCAGCAGGGACACCCCCAACTAGACCAGGTTGCCCAGGGCCTCGTCGAGCTTCACCTTGAATATCTCAAGGGAAGGGGCCTCAACCACCTCCCTGGGCAACCTGTTCCAGTGTTCCACCACCCTCATGGTAAAGAACTTTTTCCTAATATCCAATCTAAATCTCCCCCTCCCCAGCTTAAAACCATTGCCCCTCGTCCTGTCACTGCAGGCCTTTGGAAACAGACCCTCCCCAGCCTTCCTGTAGCCCCCCTCAGGTACTGGAAGGCCGCTATGAGGTCTCCCCAGAGCCTCCTTTTCTCCAAGCTGAACAACCCCAGCTCCCTCAGTCTGTCCTCATAGGAGAGGTGCTCCAGCCCCCTGATCATTTTGGTGGCCCTCCTCCGGACCCGCTCCATCAGGTCCATGTCCTTCCTATATTGAGGGCTCCAGACCTGCACACAGTGCTCCAGGTGAGGTCTCACCAGAGCAAAGTGGCAGAATCACCTCTCTGGATCTGCTGGCAACACTTCTTTTGATGCAGCCCAGGATGTGATTGGCCTTCTGGGCTGCGAGAGCACATTGCCTGTGCAATGACAGCACATTGCCTGACCAATGAGATGGCCAAATCTTGATGGGGCGTATAAAAGCATAACACCATGGCCCTCCAAGGGCCAGACCGTAACCGATGTACATATTCCGAGTTCATCCAGTAAACTTCTCTTTCAGGCACCGTGAAACGCAGTCCAAGAGAGCATGCTCTAGGACACATTTCTCATCTGAAGTGAGGCTCAGCGGCCTTTAGCTCCCCAGCTCAGTGTCTGGGCCGTTTTGAAGGATCCAGACCATGTTTACTTTTGGCCAGATGTCAGGGAGTCCTGCCAGTCTCCATGACCATTAAAGTAAAAAAGCACAGGCTCTTGCTCCATGTTTCTGTTCCCCTGGCTGAGGGATTTGATGCATGTCTGGGCTGTAGCACCTCGGGTGCAGCTCCAGGCCAAGCTTGGACTTGTCTTAAATGAAACCTGGGTACCGAGAGTCAAAGACCTTCTGTGTGCAAAGGCTTTGCTTCAGGGCAGAGCCATGGCCAAGTGGATGGCACCTGGAAACTTAAAGCTGAAAGTGGATGCCAGGACAGTGAGCAAACCCTGCTGTCTCCAAAAACCCTCAAAGTAAGAAGTTTTTCCTCACGTTGAGATGGAATTTCCCGTGTTCCAGCCTTTGTCCATTGCCCCTTGTACTGTCCCTGGGCACCACTGAAAAGAGTCTGGCCCCATCCTCTTGACACCCACCCTTTAGATACTGGTAAGCATTGGTGAGATCCCCTCAGTCTTTCCTCACCAAAGAGGTGCACATGTCCCTTGAGCATGTTTGTAGCCTCCGCTAGACTCCCTCCAGTAGTTCCCTGTCCTTCTTGAACTGGAGAGCCCAGACCTGGACGCAGTACTCCAGATGTGGCGTCACCAGGGCAGAGGAGAGGGGGAACATGACCTCCCTCGACCTGCTGGCCATGCACCACAGGAGACCGTTGGCCTTCTTGACCACAAGGGCACATGGCTGGCTCACGGGCAACTTGTTGTCCACCAAGACTCCCAGGTCTCTCTCTGCAGAGCTTCTTTCCAGCAGGTAAACCAACCTCTAACTTGTACCATTGCATGAAACAGACACCTCTTACGTTTTACAAGGAGAAGTGGCCAGTGCTGCATCAGCGGGGAGAAAAAACCCATATATCAGGGGACCTCACCAAGGGAGCAGTGACCCTGAGAAGAATGGCTTGGGCACTGTGAAGGACACCATATGAGCCAGTGGTTCATGCTCACCATGAACAAGGCCAGCTGCAAAGGGGCATTCATTAGGAGGAGCGTAGCCACCCCGGACGTCTGGAGTTTTCATCCCCCTCCAGTGAGCTGTGGTGTGGCCACACATGGACATGTGTGTCCCTCTGTGAGAATTCCTGCTGTAGAGAGGTGGGGAGGAACTGGAGAGTGCCCAGAGGAGGTCTGCACTTCTCTTGTACTCAAGGCCCCAAACCCCTCTTCAAGCCCAACACAACCCAAGGAACACGCTCGACTCAGGAGGAACACCATGCTCTGCAGACCGCTCCAGATTCCCCTCCAAGACGCTGGGTGTCCTTAATGTCACCTGTGTGAAAGCCCTGAGTACATCCCTCAGATCCACTCACCATCTTATCTGTCACCAGACACCAACTGGTGACTTCTAAACCCAGTTTTACATTTCTAAAACGTCAGAGCTTTTCATTCCTGAACACATGGAGGAAGAGGATCTCTAGAGGTGTGCTTCTCAGGCCTGCTGGGAGATAGATCCCGGTATGAAAGCAGGCCACTGCGGAGATCCCCTTTTATTACAGAGATGCTGCGTAAGAGGCCAGCTCTGAGCCACTGTTAAACACAATTTTATAAGGGAACTGGGTGACACAAAGAAGGTACATGTCTCAGGTGCAGGGATGCAAATGCAAACATTTCTGTAGAACTAAAATAAACGTGAACACAAATAACAACAGCAATCATGATAACTAAAATGCTTTGAAATAAAAAATTAAAAAAAAAAAAAGGACGTAATCAGATAGTGTGGGAATCATTGGTGGGGAGAGGTGGCAAATTTGTCACTCTTGGAGAAGGTCCATGAAATCAGCCTCCTAATGACATCCTTGAGCTCTTTGTTTCTCATGCTGTAGATGAGGGGGTTCACAGCTGGAGGAAGCACTGAGTACAGAACAGTCACCACCAGATCCAGGTATGGAGAGGAGATGGAAGAGGGCTTCAGGTGGGCAAAGAAGCCAGTGGTGATAACAAGGGAGACCACGGCCAGGTGAGGGAGGCATGTGGAAAAGGCTTTGTGCCGTCCCTGCTCAGAGGGGAGCCTCAGCACGGCCCTGAAGATCTGCACATAGGACACCACAATGAAAACAAAACACCCAAATGCTAAACAGGCACTGACCACAACAAGAAGCCCAACTTCCCTGAGGTAGGAGTGTGAGCAGGAGAGCTTGAGAATCTGGGGGATTTCACAGAAGAACTGGTCCAGGACATTGCCCTGGCAGAGGGGTAGGGAAAATGTATTGGCCGTGTGCAGGAGAGCAGTGAGAAACCCACTGCCCCAGGCAGCTGCTGCCATGTGGACACAAGCTCTGCTGCCCAGGAGGGTCCCGTAGTGCAGGGGTTGGCAGATGGCAACGTAGCGGTCGTAGGCCATGACAGTGAGAAGAAAATACTCTGTTGTGATAAAGAAGAAAAAGAACAAGAGCTGGGCCACACATCCCCAGTAGGAGATGGCCCTGGATTCCCAGAGGGAAACTGCAAGAGATTTGGGGACAGTGGTGGAGATGGAGCCCAGGTCAAGAACGGAGAGGTTGAGGAGGAAGAAGTACATGGGGGTGTGGAGGCGGTGGTCACAGGCGATGGCGGTGATGATGAGTGCGTTTCCCAGGAGGGCAGCCAGGTAGATGCCCAGGAAGAGCCAGAAGTGCAAGCGCTGCAGCTCCTTCTTGTTTTCAAATGCCAGGAGGAGGAACTGGGTGATGGAGCTGCTGTTGGACATTTTCTTTCAGCAGGCTTGGAGACCTGTCCATGGAAGGAAAGAGAGTGAGAAGACAGGGCAGAATTCTCAGAAAAAAAAAGTTTTCAATTTCTCTTAGAGACCCACCCAACTGGCTTTTCCATTTCAAGGGACCTTTAGTACTTCCATTTTGCACACTCTGGTGGGTGCTGGCTGACGATCCATCAGGGAGCTGTGAGCGCTGCGGGATTCACTCCTGCCCTACAGCAATAGTTAAACAGGAACTCGGGGCGATCTCTGATTAAATCCACTCCTGGCATCAAAGGGCTTTTCAGCTTTGTCACTCCCAATTCGCCCGACGGCAGAGCAGAGCTGGTCGGACTTTTTTTGTTTGATCTGTTTCAGTTTTCCCCACCACACCCGAGGAGTGTTTTTAAGGCAGAAATCTTTGGCATTTCTGATATGCCCCGAGCAAAACCTTGTGTGTCCTAAGAGCCAAGGGGACTGTCCCTCCGTGCAGAGCGAGGACAGCCCGTCTGTCCATCGGGATTGCTCTCAGCGACACTGGGCTGGTACCACTTTGAGATGGAGAAAGATTGATCACACCAGATGTTCCCCTGAGAAGAAGTGGACACTGCTGAGAGAAGAAGAGCCAAATTTACGAGTGGAGGTCTCCCAACCCCCCACCCCATCTCGCTGGACCCGAGAAGGATCTCAGCTCTCCCCTCCCAGTCGGGGACACAGAGGGCTCATTGCAGCTGCCTACATTCAGCCCTCCAGCAGGACTGACATGGCCTTGCCACTGTCACGTCTATTCCGTGGGGTTCCTAGAAAACACAGAGATGCCGTGGGAAAGCTGTGCCCTTCTGGAGGGCAGCGTGGCACCCAACAGGACCCTCCAAGGAAAGAGTCCACTGTCCTATAGATGAGGAGTTTTGATGGGAGGGTCGACTTACCCTCAGCCCCACACAGTGCAGTCCCCAGAGACCCAGATATTCAGCAATTTGGATGCTTTTCCTCCATGGATAAACCTGGATGACAGGATGCAGCACCAGCATTCAGCTGCACCTGAATCCTCACCCCCCACCACAGCCAAAAGAAGGGGAGGAACAAGGGCAGCAGGGGCAAGAGGGGAACAGGCCAAAGTTCTCTTGCCAAGAGAGGCAGGACAGGGAGACACAGTCAGACACGCGAGCATTTCTCCTCTTTGGTGCTTGGGCTGCTGGGAGGGAGACTCAGGACTAAGCCCCCAAGATATGAAGCGATTGGGGACTCTACTGTGTGGGAGAGGAGACCAGGGAGTTGTTGCAGGGAAGGCATCTGCGCTGCAGGGGATGGCAGGGAGGTGCTGGAATCCCCCCTCCCATCACCCTTCCTGTAGCAGCTCCCTCTCACTCCCTGCCCATGCCTCTGCTGCCTGCACTGTCGCTGCTGGGGGCTGTTTCTCTGCTCCCAGGTCTCCTCCCTTTCAGTGCTCAGAGACTCCATCCCAGCTGCTGAGGGCTCAGCTCTGCCCTGCAGACACCTTCTGCAGCAGGGAATGGCCCAGGGGCATCTCTGGGTGTGCACGGGCTAAAGGAGCAGCTCGGACAAGTGCTAACAAAAACTGGGGTCTCATTGCCTTCATGGGAATGGAGATGTAAATTCAGATCTCCCACCGCCCATCTAACCAACCAAGAGGGGAAAATTCAAAGCAGAGATTCCATTTCTTTTGGCTAAATGCTGCCTCTGTGTCCTTCTTCAAAAGGACCCTCTGCAAATGTCCTGGGGGTGATGTGGAGCTGTGAGCAAACCTGACCCACGCAGCATCCTCTCGACTGCAGAAGGACCCTGCCATGCCCAGACTGGGGTCACCCCTTCCCTCCACAGCTTCTCCCCACACTGCCATGGGGAGCTCCCCGGGCAGGCTGAGAGCTGACCCTGGCAGGAGACAGAGTCCCTGCCCCAGCACACAGTTCCCTGGGACACAGGGACCCTGCTCGGAAGGACAGCCCTGGGCACCCCTGGCTGCACGCCCACCTTCACAGCCCTGCAGCCATCCCTGGGAGAAGGCAGCCGACACGTCCTGGCACTTTGATGATGTGGTGGGCATCCGCTGCTCTCAAGAAAATCCTTCTCAGCACCAACAGATCCCTGAGAGCCTTCCTGACAGATCACATGAGACACGGGCTATGCCAGCTGTAGGAGACTGCTCCAGGAAGCCTCTCTGCATTATACTGCACCAGAGAGAAACATCACACCCTGTCCCTCTGCCCCTGCAGCAGGGAAGCCCTGCTCCACAAGTTCTCCTTCTCCTCTACACTAGAGAAACTGTGAGAGTTGTACTTACAGATCCCACGGGCTGTGGGTTGTGCAGCTTCTGGATCCCTCCAGCAACTGCAGAGTCAATGCCCTGCAGCCAGAGACTTATTTTGTGAAAGGCTGTGAAGGTTTCTCCGCCAGTGAGCTCTCAGCTTTCATCCATTCCTGAATGCTTTTCAGCTCTCCTGGCCTCACAAGTTGTCTCTCAGTGCCTGCAGGCAGTGCCCTCAGCCCTGCTGCGCTTGGCAGAGGAGCTGCTCCTGGGCAGAGCTGTCTCTCTGCCGCGCTGCCCCATGGCCAGGAGCTCCCTCCATCCCAGGAGCCCGGCCCAGCTCAGCAGCAGAGCAACAGCCCAAGGAACAGCCCAAGACATCACTTTTCTGTCCCCCTGGGATCCCTGGAGGTGTCCCTGGGGGAACCTGCTGTGAAACAGGATGAAGTCAGCCCTGATGTTCTCTCAGGAGATGGGAGAGATTGTGGGAGAGATTCATTTCCAGCAGTGTCATTTCTCCTGTCAGGAGAAGACTTGGGCATGAGAACCATGAGAATCCTAAGAGTCGCCTTTCCTTATCCTATCGTGAGGCAGCACACCAGGAGGGTGACAGGGCAGGATCTGATTTCTACAAGCTGGGGGGCTGTCTTTGGGTTAGTGTATGAGAGAGTCCTTTTTCATAACATTTGCAGGTGACCTCACAAGGAAGAGAGCAGACACTGCCCTGCAGGGCAAGGTTGCCATCCGGAGGGACCTAGACAGGCTGGAGGGATAGACCGATAGGAACTTCAGGAGAGCCAATAGGTCCTGACCTGGAGGTGGACTAAACCCATGCCATGACAGAGACCAGGGACTGCCCAGGTGGGCAGCAGCTCTGCGGGAAAGGCTCTGGTGGCCCTTGGGTTCTATTGGGTAAAACATGAGCCATCAGCAAAGGTGGCCAAGAGCTCCCTGAGCTGCAGGAGCACAGCCAGTCTGCTCAGCACTTGTTACACCTTATCCAGAATACTTCCCTAGGTTTTGACACCACACCGTGCCAGAGAGACCTTGCAAAGTGGAGCCAGGTCACTGGAGGGACACCAACGTTGACAGAGCTTGTACTGTGAGAAGAGGCTTAGAGAGCTGGGCTTGTTCAGCTTGGAGGAGAGGAGCTCTTGGGGGGAACATGGAGCAGCATCACACAGTTACCAGGAAGACTGAGCCTGAGTCAAATCCATGGTAGAAGATACAAGGACAAGAGGCAATGGGCTGAGAAAAGGGACGGTCAAGCCACATAAGGAGGAACTTTTTCCAGCATGAGGATAGTCAAGCACTGGAAGCTGTTTCGCAGAGAGCGTGCAACAGCTCTGTCCTGGAAAGGGATCCAGACATCTTTGAACAAAGCCCTGACTCTTCAGGTCTGACCCTGTTTTCAATGGGAGGTTGGTCAAGACACCCTCCAATTTCCTTTGAGCCTGAATGATGCTGTCCTCCTCCTGTCCTTCCATCTGCAGGCTGAGATATTTCCCCTCTTGGAGCAGACATTCTGAAAAACCACTCCAAATCTGGAAAGACTCTTTAATGCTCCAAATACATTCAGGTCGGGGGGAAAAAAAAAAACCAAAACCAAAACTATGCTGGATTATTTTTTCACAGAGACAGTTTTAAAGGGTCAAAGTAGATTCAATGCATGAATTCTGACAGTCAAGTTACAAAGAGGGAGGAAAAAAAGTCAACAAAATCTTTGTCAGTAAAGAAAAACTCCCCCAGCCTGTGGGATGTCCTCATTAGTTGGCCCTCTAGGAACTGGGATCCTTGGGCTTCTTGGTCTTAAGTGGGAGCTCAAATCCTGAACTGGAAGGACAACATTGGCTGCAGGTACACACCGTTTTCTTGACACAACTGTGAGCTCGGACCCAGTGGATGGAGTTTCTCACACAGGTCACGGAGGAGGGCAGGATGTCGGGGAGAGGGGCTCACGCTTCAGTTTCCCAAATCCCATGAGTTTTCCCAACCCATCCTTCTCTTGACCTCTGGCATCCTATTTCTTGAGATGCAAAGCTGGCGGGTCTTCTGTTGATAAAGCATCAGTGATCCTTCCAGTGATTCTGTGATTTCCTTTAGAGTGGCAAAAAATAATAATAATGATGAAAAGAAATGTTAAAGTAACAGTCTACTTCCACAATAGCAAATCTGGACAATGGCAATTAAATTAGTATTTGCCATATAAGGTATGATATCCCATCCTGAAGTACATATTGAAAGTGGTTCAGATGAAGGGTGGTCTTGCAAAAGTCACCCCTTGTGTCCCCGTGTGGCACAGACGCTGCTGGTTTCCCTCTCCAGAGAGTGGCAGAGGCCGGATCACCTTCTCAGAAGAGGCTCCTTGCCAGGGAGCCACAGCCATGGGGGGAGCTCACCTGGTTCTTACTGGCACTTCACTCAACTGCTATTTGGATACATTTGGTGCTTTTCTGGGATGACTATTCCAGCACAGAGGATCATAAAAAGACGACTGTTTCTTAAGAGATGGTGAAAAAGGCCCTGTTTGGCCAAGAAAGCCCACCATGTGCTCTGGAGGGAGCGAGGAAGATTATAAAAAGCACCAGGAAAGTCCAAAATGCTCTTCCAAAGGGCGAGTGGCCCTGAGCAGTGGTGATTGGCCACGTGTAAGTCTGTTAGAGAGGGTCAAGCAATGTCAGCGAGAAGCAAGGGGACGGCTGATGGCTTTAGCCAATCCTTACAGCCGTGTCTGAAGCCAGCCGTGGGAAGCAGTGGATGTTTGTGGGTAGAGACTGAGGAAGAGGCTTCTCCTGGGACAATGGCAGGAAGGAAGACCCTTCCTCTGCAAACCAGGGGTGATACAGACATTCATCTCTTGTGTGCCTGCCTCAGCCTGGCGGATGGGGAATGCCCACTGCTGGGGGTGGCTGTTCTTAGGAATGCCCCATGGGCTGACAACTTGCTCCTTTCCCCTCCTTCACTGCCCACACTTGGATGGACTTCAGGAAACATCCATGAGCCTGGAGGATGCACAACCCTCCTGGGCTGAGGTCTCAGCACTGCAGGGGCAGAGGAAGGGTTTGTGAGACACATGGGCGTGCAGGGAGAGAGCAGTGTGGGGGGAGCAGTGAGTGTGCTAAAGGCAGGAAGAAGAAATGGAATATTGGGGGTTGGCTGTTCAGTGCTGGGATGTGGAGCTACAGAGAGGATTCTGGCGTGGATTCTCCAGGATTCTGGAGCTTGGAAATCTTGGGGATAAATGAGCAGTAGCAAGGCTTTGGAGGAAACCAGGTGAGATGTGGGGAACTCACTGGCATTGGCAAATCCTCAGACACCCACATTTTGGTGTTGGAAACAAGGAAGCAGGCACAGGCACAGGACAGCGTAGCTGTGGTGGGGATGGCCAAGGGCCTTGGTGGGGCTTTGACACCCCAACAGATCTGAGGCCCTTGTTCTCTTGCCTGTGGCTTCTGTCTCTTCCACTGAGACCCACGAGAGAACACAAGATCCTTCCAGCTCCAGTGCCTCGTTGCCTCCTCAGCCACCCCCCATAAATCCTGGGAGGTGCCCTACTGCTGACCTGCACCTGGCAACACACACTCCCAATCACATTGCCCCCAGGAAGAGCCCCGAACATGCCAAGAGGGAAAGGAGCCCCATCTGTAGGGGATGTGGGTAAGGACGTGGCCTTCCTGCTTTGAAGAGCACATCAAGGGCTTCCACAGTGATCTCTACATTTAAATTTTCCGTTGTACCAAGTGTCTCCAACTTCCTGCTTCACCAGCCCCCAGGTTCACACCTCCCTGACCGCTCTTTTTTTTTTTTTTATGTTTTTTGCCAGGACCAGGTCCAGGTGAGCATCACCCTTGTTTGCCCACCTGGCGGCTGTGTTAAGAAGTTGTCCCAAGGTCCTCCAGGCTGCTGGCACCCTGTGTCTTTGCCTGGCCAGTGAATGCCAGGGCAACTACTCTTCCCCATAGGAACCTGCTCATTGACTTGGAGACTTCTTCAGGTTGCTGTTAGAAGACTTATTCTGCCTACTGTGCCCGATCAAGTGGGTTATAATGGCCAAGACATTTTCACCCTTACTGGCTTCTCCTCTCATCCTCACTCACACAAGCTCACTCAACCCTTGACCCATCTCACACAGGAGCTCCATAGATCTGAGCTGCTCCTTCACTCAGGGGGCATTCTGCTGGTCGTCCTCTTCCCTGCTACTCCCTCCAGCAGAGCCTGTACCCTTCCATTGCAGCACCACAACTCAGCAAGATGTCCCACCACATCTCATTCAATCCAAAACCATCCCAGTTCTGTGAGTAGACATGGGACTCCTCCTGGCAGTGCATATTTGGGCCACAGCACCTCAGCTGACTTCTCACGGGGAAACCTGAGCTGTGATCCTGCCCAGAAGAACCATTGTACATCGAGCAGTTCGTGCTGGGCTGGGCTGTACGTACAGAGTGGCCTTCACCCCTGGGCTGTGCTGCACAGATGCCTTGGCCACAGGACAACCTCAGCAGCACATTGTCACACAGGAGCCTGCAGAAAGGTCCCAGTCTGTACCAGACATTCTGCCTCCCGCGTGGCCCTCCCTGTACCCGGCACTGCTGCAGGAAGTTCTCATGGAAACGTCCTGTCTGTTTGACTGTCGAGATGACGAATAGTGTTGTTTCCTTGTAAGAAAATCCTGGAGTGGTTTGAATGACCAAAAGAGGAGACTGTCTCCTATGGAGGGGGTCTGCATGGTTGTCTGCATGGTTTGCTGCATTTGGGTCGAAGGCCCATTCAATGCTACACCTCCTGGGGTTCTCACCATCGAAACAGACATGAGATTGCCTCTGTGATGCTCCCCTTACAGTGCTCCCCTCATGAAGAGCATTTTAAAAGACACCTTGCGGAGTCTGAGTGCTTTTCTTACTGGGATCATCACTGACCAGCACCTCCTGGTTATAACCACTCTTTCAACAACCTTGGATGCCAACACTCAGGTCCCATGGACTGGTAAGGGTGTAGTTTGCTCAGGTAGCCCCTGGCTTGGTCCCCGTCCACTGCTCATTCTTCTCCTCCAGAGTCCTGCCTCAAAGCAGAAAGGGCTGGGAGACCTCGCTGGTGGCAACTCGGGGAAAGAGGACATAGAGTATCTCAGATCTATCTACACCGTCTCCTACTAAATTCAGCAGTGGCCCCATGTTATCTCTTCTTCTGCTTTAACGGTTCTGGAATTACCAAAAGCTCATCTTGGTGCCCTGGAATTCCTTTTCAAGTTTCAACTGAGTTTTGATAGGGGCCATTGCTGAGCCAGGAGAATGCTGTCCTTGAGGACAAGATGTATCCAGGCACACAGTGAAAACTGGTCTTTTCATTGATTGTATCGTCAAGGGAGTGAGTAAAGATCCCTGTGTGACGTGTTTCATGTCCATGCAATGCCTGCAGCTACTGGGTAGAGAAGGGACAGACGTTGCCTCTCTGATGCCACCTGATGACTGGCACCTCTGACAGAAGGCATCAGTCGAGGGAACGGGCACCCAATCGCACTCTCTGCGATGCCGTCTGGGGCAGCTGTGACACATCCACCCTGGATGGGAACTGCTTCCCTGCAGGTCCCGTGTGGTCCAGGCCAGCCTTGGAATCTCATGTTACTCTGTGGCCCTGGATTTGAACATTGCATTGAGTAGCTGCCCTGAATTCTGTCCGGCCACGGGGAGCTGAACCTGGGACAAATGCCCCTGTAGTCACTTGAGCTCTGGTAAACTCAGCTGATGGAAAAGAGAGAGGCCTTGCTCTCCCTATGGCACAGGACTGCAGTCGTTCAAATGAATACCTCTAAAAACTGACATGAACATAGTGAGTAGATAAAATATTCCCTTGGCCTCTTTTGGGGGAATCAGTTGCCATTTCACTCGGCCAAAGGATTTCCCACCAGGCTCATATGTAATCCCTGAGATGTTGCCCTGTCTCTAAGAACTGCCCCATTAGAGCTTGCAGTTCCCTGCTCATATCTCATATCATATCATTCCCCTCTCGCACAGCTTTGAAACACTCCCAACATCTGCCATCGCAGATAAATAACTATCGCAGGACCAACTCCAGGGACATCTGTTATAGACAGACCCACAGGGAGAATGCTGATGGACGTTAACACTGCAGAAATATAGTTGCTCTCTGAAGTTTCACTATGATTAGTAATCAGCAGTGTGTCTCTTAAATAGTCATTAGTCAAATCCTGTTGTACCTGAATGCTTGAACGGTGTAAGAACCCCATGTGAAACCACATTTGGGGTACCCCAATTTAGCTGGGACACCTCAAGCGCGTGAATAAATATTTCTGCTTTGTAATTCTGTACTCGGTGTCTCAGCCTCTCTCCTCGGTCAGCGCAGGCCAGTTGCAAATTTTCCTAACAGCAATGACTGATTGCCACCTCTGCAGCGAGGAAAGCTCTGCCCCTTCTCTACGCAGTAGATGTCCAGGAACACAAGGCACATCACACCGGGGCCTCCACTCACATCCCCATATGAAATATGAAATGGAGATGTGAAATGTCCTGATAGAAACATGTCCTCGAAACAGAGTTTCTCCATTCAGTGTGTTGGGAGGAAATGTGTTTATGCAAATGGCTGCATAAATCTATATGTACGTAGGGGCAGAGAAAGTGTCATCACCTTGCTGGTCCATGTCCCATGAAAAACAATCATGAGAATTTACAGACCAGTGTCAAAGACTTCTTACGCTCCTGTTACACCAAGGCCTTTTTGGCATATGTTGCAACTTCTGCCTGACATCTTCCATCATTCCATTTTCCATCAGGGGTTGATTCGATTGCCCACACCGGGCGGGGGCTTCTTCTTCCAGGATGCATGGGAGATGCTGAAGCTTCCACTTGGGACTGGGAAATGTAAGCCAGGAGCTACAGGAACCTCTCTGGAGCAGGCGCTGGGTGATTGGCAGGGTAGGTCAAGGCGTCTCGGTTGAGACAACTGATTTCTCTCCTTTGGCTCGAAAGGGAAGCCTGGGCAATTGCACCCAAGGTGTCCAATGTTAAAGGAGATCACTCTCATCCCTGCCTTCACCTACACCGGAGGCACATGTAACTCACCCTGCAGGGAATGCAAAATGAGTGGGTGTAGATGCTGCAGAGTCTGCCTGACGGTGCTCCAGTAACCAGAGGCACAGGGCTTAGTGCAGATTTGGCTGTTCAAAGGAGAGCATTTAATTCACCTTGTCTCTTTGCTGCCCTCTGTGAATTGAGGGAGAGATCTAGAGAGATTGGAGCACTGGCCGATGATTGATGTGATGAAATTTAACACTTCCAAATGCCAGATCCTTCGCCTAGGACGGAGTATTGCCGGGCACAAGTACAAATTGGGAGAGGAGTGGCTGGAGAGCTGCCCTGCAGAAAGGGATCTGGGGTGCTGGTTGGCAGCAGGAGTCCCAGCAGGAGTCCCTGGGAGTCAGCAGGGAGCCCTGGCAGCCAAGAGGGCAAACCACACGCTGAGGGGCATCAAAGACAGTAGAACCAGCCGGTCGAGAGAGGGGATTATCCCACTGCATTCAGTGTTGGTGTGGCCTCACCTTGAATAGCGTGTGCTGTTCAAGGCCCCACCATTTAAGAAGGATGTGAAGGTCTTTGAAAGCGTCCAGAGGAGGGCATTAAAGCTGGTGAAAGGGCTGGAAGGCACGATGAGGATCGGCTGAGGACTTTGGGCTTGTCTAGTTTGGGTAAAATGAGGCAGAAGGATGACCTCCTTGTTCTCTACAGTCCCCTGAGGTGGGGAAGTGGAGAGGGAGGTGCTGGTCTCTTCTCCCTGGGAACCAGGGATAGGACGCGTGGGAATGGTTCAAAGCTGGAGCAGGGGAGGTTTAGAGTGGACATCCAGAAGCTTTCCTTTACCGAGAGGGTGGTCAAACACTGGAACAGGCTTCCCAGAGAGGTGGTTGATGCCCCAAGCGTGGCAGTGATTAAGAGGCATTTGGAAATGCCTTTAAATACACGGTTTAACTTTTAACCAGCCCTGAATTGGCCGGGCAGTTGGACTAGATGATTGATGTAGGTCCTTCCAATTGAAATATTCTATTCTATTCTATTCTATTCTATTCTATTTGATTCCCAAGTTGTCAGAACCCTTCGATCCTGCCCCACCACTTCATGTCTGAGCTTGCTCAAGTAACCCCTGACTTGCCCCACATCCACTGCTGGTTGTTCTCCTCCAGAGTCCTGCTTCAAGGAACACAGGCCTGGGAGACCTTATGGCTGAAGACAAAGAGGACAAAGAGGACCTCAGACACATCTGCACCTTCTCTGACAAAATTCAGCAGTAGCCACACCTGTAAAGAGGAAATGAAATGTCCCTGAGGAGAGCAAACCCTTCGGACCAGAGAGACGCAGGGCTGGACTGCGCGGCCCTGGCAGGAGAGGGCTTTGCTGCCTGTGGTGTCTCTGCAGCCCTGGAGGGCCTGTGGTGCAGGTGAAGCTGATCTCCAGGAAGGACAAGGTGCTCTTGAAAATGTCCTTGGCTACGGACAACCTGTGATCCAACACTGTGAAAACCATTGCTCTGCTCCTTGATTGCATCATCAAAGGGATGACTAAAGGATGCGGGAGCAGCACTGCCAGCATCTACTGGATGGAGAAGGGACAGGACTTGACCCCCTGCGGTTGCTTTAATGAAAACCTTGAACGTGTCTGAGGTTCTCCTGGGGTCTGTGACGATGTGGCTGCTCTGAATGGGGACGGTGTTCCTGCAAGTCCTGTGCTGTCCCTGCTGGCTGCGTGCTGCTGTGCTGGAGAGCCCTGGCACCTCAGGCAGCACCACAGGATGGAGTCAACCTCCAAATTGAGAGCATGGCCCTAAATGGGGACATCTGCTGTCACTTCAGCTGGCCAAAGGCATGCTCCACCAGCCTCTGAGGGAGGAGGTGGTGAGGAGGAGCAGATGAGCCCAGGTGCTGCCCAGTCCTTCTGAGTGTTTCCATCAGTTATCTGCAAGTGTCTTGGACCACCTCTGGCACCTCAAATGCCACCTGTGGTTTGCATGGGTACAGGAGGTAGAGGAGATTCCTCCCTTTCACTGCCTGGGTGTCCTGTCTCACAGTGACCTCAAGAAGAGGTCATTCTTGGACCTAACTCTGTCTCTGAGAGGGGAAATGCCACTGCTGGAAAGAAGTGTCTCTCCCCAGCGGAAGGAACAAACATCATTAATGACTTCAGTTGGTTTCAGAGTCAGTTGCCCTGGAGCCCCAGGGACATCTGTGAGGGAGCCCAGAGGGGCCAGAGGAAGCGCTGCCTTGGGCTGTTGCTCTGCTGCTGAGCTGGGCCGGGCTCCTGGGATGGAGGGAGCTCCTGGCCATGGGGCAGCGCGGCAGAGAGACAGCTCTGCCCAGGAGCAGCTCCTCTGCCAAGCGCAGCAGGGCTGAGGGCACTGCCTGCAGGCACCGAGGGGAGACAAGAGATGTGAGAGAGAGGTAAAGGCAGTCTGGGGTGGTGAGTGAGAGCTCACCAGGGGGAGAAATCTTCCCAGGCTTTGACACGGTAAGTCTCTGGCTGCAGGGCAATGCAGCTGAGTTCCTGGAAGCGTCTCCTAGACCTGGCACATGCCACGACCGATAGGACCTGTCGGGAAGGTTCTGCTGGGTTTTCTGGTGTGGAGGAGGAGGACATGCTTCAGAGAAGGCCTTGGGGCATCAGAGGCGTGAAGCCGGGTGTGCAAACAGGGCTGGCCAGGGCTGTCCATCAGAGCGGGGACCCTACACACCAGGGCACTGTGTGCTGGGAAGGGATTCTGCTGCTGCCAGGGTCAGCTGTAGCCTGCCCGGGGAGTGTGGGGAGAAGCTGTGGGTGGAAGGAGTGACCACCACAACGGTAGGGTAGGGACGAGCAGGTGAGGGCACGGTGCCTCTGCTGTCAAGAGAGTGCTGCATGGGTCAGGGCTTCTCACGGGTTAAGCTCTTCCTCGTGACATTTCTAAGGGGACTTCTCAGGAAGCACATTCACTCAGCAGCATCTTCCCCTTTGCAGCCGCATCAGGTTTTGTGTGATCTGCTCTTTAGCCCCTGCACACGCAGAGATGCCCCTGGGAGGTGTTTGCAGGCAGAGGTGGGCGCCCAGCGGGTGGGATGGGGTTTGTGAGCACTGGCAGGAGTTGAGCTGGGGACAGGGAGACGGCTCCTGGCAGCAGAGACATGGGCAGGGAGTGAGAGGGAGCTGCTGCCAGAAAGGCTGGGGAAGGGGATGTGGGCACCTCCCTGCTGTCCCTGCAGCACAGACACCTTCCCCTGAGCAGCTCCTCCCTGGTCTCCTTTCCCAGCCCAGGCAGAGCCTCTGTCCTCAGGCCCATGGGGTCTTGGCTGCGCATCACCCCTGCAGCAGCCAGAGCCCAGGAAAGGGCAAACCCCTGATTTCCATCTTGTTTGTGTGTCCCTCCTCCCTTGGCCAGGAGCATTGTGGCATTTCACTGCCGTCCCCTCCTGCCGGTGCTGCCCTGGTTCTCACCATTGGCTTTCCTGAGTCAGTGCCGGGGGTGGGGGTCGGGGGCGGCAGATTCAGCTCCTGTTCAGACTCCCATCCTTTGGGTCCTGCTCTACAGACGTGTCTAGGGGAGAAACGTGCCCAAGTCTCCTCCAGGCCAGCTCAGGACATTCAGCTTTTTCCCTGGGGTGTCCTGTGGGGCTGCAGGGTGCCCTCCAGAAGGGCACAGCTCTCCCAGAGTATCTCTGTGCTGCCCAGGATGCCCATGGAGAAGACATCTGGGTGCTGAGGCCATGGAAATGCTGCTGGGCAGCGTTAGATGGGCCACTGCAGTGATCCCTCTGTGTCCCAGTCTGGGAGGGGAGAGATGAGAAAGGGCGAGGAGTCTGTGAATCTGCTCTTTGAACCTGGATTCCTCTGCTCTCTGCAGCGTCCTCTTTCTTTTTAGGGGGACATCGGAGTGTGACCCTCCTCCAGGTCCAAGCTGCCAACACAGGGCAGCTGAGAACAGGACCGATGGGCAGAGCAGCTCTCCTCTCTCTGCACTACGGGACAGTCCCTTTGCTGCTCGGGACCCACAGGATTTCACTTGGAGTGCATTAGAAATGTGAGGGATTTCAAGCATCCAAACCCACTCCTAAAAGTGGCAGGTGAATCTAGAACACATTAAACAAAACAAAATCCCCTCAGCTCAGTTCTGCAGCTGGGAAAATTGCAGAGAACAGAGACAAAAAGTTCTTTGATGTCTCACAAGTACATTTAATTTGAGATCACCCTGCAGCACAGCCAGAAGGACTCCTCAGTTTCCCATTCCGGAGTCCTGCTCCCAATGGCACCCTCATCCAGCAAAAGCCAGGGCTCAAGTGAGGGAGCTGCAGACAGGTCTTCCTGAAAAGAGAGAGCCTGAGTGGGGGGTTGCAATGAGACATGCAATCAGTTTTGCTCAGAGAAGTCAGGCTGAACTTTGTACTGCCTTTTCCTTCTCAACAGATAACCACAGCCAGTGGTAGCAAATGCTCAACAGCAGCTCCATCACCCAGTTCCTCCTCCTGGCATTCGCAGACACACGGGAGCTGCAGCTCTTGCACTTTGGGCTCTTCCTGGGCATCTACCTGGCTGCCCTCCTGGGAAACGCACTCATCATCACCACCATCGCCTGTGACCACCGCCTCCACACCCCCATGTACTTCTTCCTCCTCAACCTCTCCGTTCTTGACCTGGCATCCATCTCCACCACTGTCCCCAAAGCCATGGCCAATTCCCTCTGGGATACCAGGGCCATCTCCTACTGGGGATGTACTGCACAGCTCTTCTTTGTTTTCTTTTTCATTGGTGCAGAGTATTGTCTTCTCACTGTTATGTCCTACGACCGCTACGTTGCCATCTGCCAACCCCTGCACTACGGGACCCTCCTGGGCAGCAGAGCTTGTGTCCACATGGCAGCAGCTGCCTGGGGCAGTGGGTTTCTCAATGCTCTCCTGCACACGGCCAATACATTTTCCCTACCCCTCTGCCAGGGCAATGTCCTGGACCAGTTCTTCTGTGAAATCCCCCAGATCCTCAAGCTCTCCTGCTCACACTCCAGCCTCAGGGAAGTTGGGTTTATTGTGGTCAGTGCCTGTTTAGCATTTGGGTGTTTTGTGTTCATTGTGGTGTCCTACGTGCAGATCTTCAGGGCCGTGCTGAGGATCCCCTCTGAGCAGGGACGGCACAAAGCCTTTTCCACGTGCCTCCCTCACCTGGCCGTGGTCTCCCTCTTTCTCAGCACTGGCTTCTTTGCCTACCTGAAGCCCCCCTCCATCTCCTCCTCACCCCTGGACTTGGTGGTGGCTGTTGTGTACTCAGTGGTGCCTCCAGCTGTGAACCCCCTCATCTACAGCATGAGGAACCAGGAGCTCAAAGAAGCATTGAAGAAACTCATTCAATGGGTTCAGCTCCAGCAGCAGTAGAGCTGCCCGTCTCTCCTCACAGACTCTTCTTAGCTTTTCTCAGGATGGTTTGTGCTTCATTTCTTTTTCATCTGTGGTCATTGTGTTCATACAGGAATGTCTGTATTTGCTCCACATCTCCAGAAGCATGCTCCTACTGTGCTGAACAATACAGAGGCCTTTGGTAAATGTGCCATCACGGTGTCAGAGCTGGCTTCCTGAGGAGCATCTCTGTAATCAAAGGGCATCTCTCCCAAGGGCAGCTCCTGAAGCCTGGGCTCTTCTTCCTGCTGAAGGCAGGAGCAGGCTCCAGGAACTGCACTCGCCATGGCTGCTGCTGAGCTTGGTTCTCGGAGGGTTTATGGGGAGAGGGCACTGGGAGACATTCTGGGGAGAGAGGGCTGGACCCAGGTCTCACTAATTTTAAGTATCTGTCCTGGGTTGGGTGTCACAGGGCTAACTTCTCTTACAGTGCTGGGGAAAACTGCACTTTTAGAAGACTCTAGTGTCTGAATTCATGAAAATATTTACTTTATAGCCAGCCAGACTCTGTGGGATTCAAGGTCTCGGTGTTTTTGAGCCTTGCCAGGGGCAGGCACAAGGAGGAGCAAGGCCTGGGCATTTGGCCTGGGCTGGACAACAGGATTATTTCATACCATGATTGTCACATTCAATATAAATTAGAAAAGTTTGCTGTGTAGTTTCTCTCTCCCTTGATGGTGATGGTCCAGAGAACTCCTTGCCTCAGTTCTGGGCCCCGGTTCTGAACCCCTGAGCCCTTTCCTTCCCCCCAAAGCCTCAGCCCTTGCAGTGTCCAACCTTTGCTGTTCCTGCTGGGAGCGCACAGCTTCCTGCTGATGGAATGGGCTGAGAATAATTCTTGTATATCTTAGATTAGTATCGGGATTGATACTGGTTCTTTAGTATTATTGTCAATTATTTAGTCTTATCCTATTAAATCTATTCCCTTTTAAATTATTAAATTTATTTAATCGATTAAATTGATTCCCCTTATTAAATCAATTCCCCTTTCCCGGTGGGGAGGGGTCATTGGGTGAGAGAATAATTGTCTAAATGACCATAAATTGTTATGGGTTTTCTCAAACCGTAACAGTATCCACAAGCAAACAAGGGCTCTGCCATCCCAGGGGAGGCCGGTGGGACCCTCCAAAAGGAGACTGGAGAGTGATTCGTGTGTCCTTCAGTAAAAGCCCATGGATGGGTCAATGTGCACATGGGAAAACATCCTGAGTCATGAAAAAAGCTCTGAGCCCATTCCACAGCTGTAGACCCCTGGGAAGGAGCTCAGTGGCAGTGCGGCCCCTCCAGCTGATTCTGCTTCCCTCCCTGACCAGCACAGCCAGTGTGGAGTCACTCCAAGGGCCCACAGCCCACTTGCTCTGTGGAGCATCACTGCCAGCGTGGGGCCCTGTGAGGAGCACAGCGCCACCAGGCAGGACCAGAGGAGGGGTGGGGAGAGATCAGAGGAGCCGACCACGGCTAGAAATAGCCTTGGAGAGAAAAATGAATGTGTTCAGCTGCTCCAAGATAATACCTGGAGTTTGGGTACCCTAAAGGACGCTCACAGTGCAGAGTCCTTGCTGTGCTGGTGCTCCACCAGGCCTGGGAAGTGGCTGGAGAAGGACTGGTGTCCACCACTTGCCATCCCTTGGTGCCATCATCACTCCTGAAGGGTGTCATGGAAAGGAAGGCTGGGGCCCTGTATCAGGGCTTGCACTGAAGGAAGCCACATCACTTTGCTGCCATCCTTCAGTCCTTGTGCCCAGAACATGTTCTTCAGGCAACCTTCCCCACCCTGGGTGTCAGCACTTACCTCAAAAGTCACCCCTAGACAAGGTTCCTCAGCAGGGGCTGAGCTGGAGGACTGGGGTCCAGCTGTGACCACAGGAAGACTTCTCCTGGGTCCTCTGCTGGGGTCGCAGCTTCTGTGGTCCCCCAGCAGAAAAGGCAGTATACAGAGACTTGGGAAACTGTAGACCATCCCCATGCCCATGGGAGCCCTCAAGAAGAGTCCCTCACTCCAAAGATCCAGGCTGGCTTGTTGCTGCATGGACAGACAGGGGAAACTGTGCCAGCAACCTCCTTCCAGACCCCATTGCCTCGTACCAGCCCCAGTGCCCAGACAGACAGGGCTCTCCCCCTGGTCACTGCAATGGTTCCAGGCACCCAAGGCAGTGTGGAGTCACCCCGTGTGTTACCCACCTGGTAACACATCCATGTTGTAGTTACTGCTGAGCGAAGCTTGCACAGCATCAAGGCCATTTGGGCTTCTGATGCTGCCCCAGCAAAAAGTAGGCAGGGGGTACATGGGAAGTTCAGAGGGGACATCGCTGGGACAGCTGAGCTAAATGAGCATATTCCATACCATATGACGTCATAAGTGAGTGAGTGGCTGTGTGGGACTGAGCTGTCTACCAAGGTTATACCACAACACCCGTACATCAAGGCAAGCTCAGACAGGACTGGTTGAGGAGCAACCTCAAGGAGAAAGGTTTGGGCATCCCAAGGTCGGCCAGAGCAGCCCAACAAGAATATGGCCATGAGCACGTTGGAGGAATATGGCCACCCAGAAAAGGAGACTTATTGTCCATCCTGACTCAGCAGGAGTGCGGCCACATTGGGAGTGGTGTTCCCCAGGGAGTTGACTCCCTGTTCTGGAGGAATTGGAAGGAATGGTCACATCTGCCAGGATGGGGCTATGGGCCATGTGTGGAGGGGCTGAGAGACCTGGGCTACTTAGCCCAGTGAAGTGGAGGCTGAGGGAAGAATAGCAGTAGCTCAAGACAGTTTGAACATTTCAAGATGATGGCACCATTTTTGACAGTGGGAAACAGGATGGCAAAGGAAAATCATCAGAAACTGCAGCTTTGGACGTCCAAAGTGCACCTGAGGATGAAGAAATGTCATTCTGAGGGTGGTGCTGTGGTGCAAAAAGTCCCTGAGAGGGAGTCTGGACCAGCCCATGGCTTTGTGTTTCAAAGAACATCTGGTGAGGAAGGAGAGACACCAGTACAGATAGGGACATGCTGGCGTGAGAACAAGATGGGGAAGTACATTGGGTGTCTGCAGCCTGCAGGGAAACAGGCACAGGCATGGGACAGTGTAGGACAGCCTGTGGTGCAGATGGCCAGGGGCGCTGTCAGGGCTGAAAGGCCCTGGCAGAACCCAGGTCTTTGCCCCCTTGGCTATGGCTGATGGCCCGGCCACAAAGGCCTAAGAAGACACACATCATCCTCATGGCAATGGGGCATCGTTGCCTCCTTGCAACCCTCCCAGGGAGGCCGGGAGGTGTCGTACCATTGTCCTGTCTTTGGCATTGCACTCCCCACATCCCCAGGAAGAACCTTAACCCACACAAAAGGGTCAGGATCTGCCTTCCCAGGGCCTGGGGGTCAGGGCTTGGCCTTTCTGCTTCATCAAACAAAGCCAGGGGTTTCTCAGCACCTGAGCTGCCTGCACAGCACCTTTGCCTTCCTGCCATCATGGCCTCCTGTGATCTGCTCTAACGAGTCCCTGGGGAGGCTTAGTCAGGAATGGCCCTCACAGGGGCCCGTTTATACTTCAGGGTACTTTGGGGTTTGCTTCTGACTTTGATTTCTTGAGAGGTTTCTTCAATCTCCGCTTGGCATCTGAGGTTCATGGACCCAGCACCAAATATGCCATGGGGCTCATTAAGATACAGAAAGCCCTAATGAGCTATGTCTCTGCCTGTAATTTTCTTTAAGGCCTTAGGACTTGTACAACTAATTGGAGAGGTTTCAGTTGGGTACCTAATATGAAGCTTTACGTGAAGATCTCATAAAGGAGGATTCTTTCTTTCAAGGGTATTTTCTATCTTGTTCTACTTTATAGAAGAAGTGAGAACAGCATTCTCCAATGGGTATTGATCCAGCGGGTCTCCTGGAGACACCTGTACAGGCAGGAGAAGCAGTCCCTTTAGGTCCAACACTGTATGGACAACCTCACTCCTCACCTCCTCAAGCCCACCAGTTCCCTCCTCGGCCACTTCGCACTTGCATCCCTTTTCCTCGCATCAGACTTCTCCACCACACTCTGCAGCTGGATGGTACAGCTCCTTTCCACCAGCTCCCACCTGCTTTCCTTAGAGACCGGTCTGCACAACGGCACAGAAAGGTTTCTCTTCATTGCTGACAAAGAAAAGTTAAAATTGATGTAATTTAATAAACCAGAAACACTCTCTCCTCACATGTAGGCAGAGTCTAAGCAGCATCTCCTGTCGCCAGCTTTCACAAGGGGTTTCCAGACAAGAACATTTTTAGACAGAGAGGTAAGAAAGGATAGATATAAACACAAGGAAGGTGTTGACTAAAGAGTTAAAGAGACTTCTGAACGATGGGGCAGGTTTCTAACTCCCTGAACCTCGAAGCAGAAAGCAGAGAGTGGAGAGGCATCTGACTGGCCAAAGAGCAAGCGGAGGAGGAACCCGAGAGCAATGGGAAGGGCAGGCGTCCAGGTAGTCTGCTGAAAAGATGTCCCTAGACATGGCCATTGAACCAGGAGAGGTGGAAACACCTGAGTAACGAGGTCGATGAAGTAATTAACAGAGTAGTGGTAATACAAATACAGGGGAAGATCAGTATTTCTTCTGCCATTAGTACACTCCCAGGAAATTCTGTCATGGTGGGAAACTCGGCCATTTCTTGAACGTGCTCCGATGATTCAGATGATGAACATGTGCTTGTATATTTTTTTCAAATGTAAAAAATAAATATAAAATAACACCGTGCATCTTTCTGGTCAGAAATCAGTCACGTGAGCATAAACAACCAGGACTGTTTGGACGTTAAGCACAATAAAAAGAGTTTTTACAAATACATTAGCAAGAAAAGGAGGACTAAGGAGACTCTCCATCCTTTATTAGATGGGGGCGGTAAGATAGTGACCAAGGATGAGGAAAAGGCTGAGGTACTTAATGCCTTAATTGCCTCAGCCTATAGTAGTAGGACCAGTAGGGAATAGTAGATAGGGGTGGGGAGAAGAATGAAGCCCCCATAATCCAAGGGGAAATGCTGAGGGACTGATGATGCTGACACAGGCCAGGATGCTGTTGGCCTTCTTGGCCACCTGGACACACTGCTGGCTCATGTTCAGCTGACAGTCGACCAACACCCCCAGTTCCTTTTCTGCCGGGCAGCTCCAGCCACTCTTCCCACAGCCTGTAGAGCTCATGGGGTTGGTGTGACCCAAGGGCAGGACCCGGCACTTGGCTTTGTTGAACTTCACACCGTTGGCCTAGGCACATCCATCCGTCCATACTGTCCAGATCACTCTGTAGAGCCTTCTTACCCTCCAGCAGATCAACACTCCCACCTAACTTGGTGTCTTCTGTGAACTTACTGAGGGTTCACTCAATCACCTCGTCCAGATCATTGATAAAGTTATGAAAGAGAACAGGCCCTGATACTGAGCCCTGGGGAACACCACTGGTGATTGGCCGCCAACTGGATTGAACTCCATTCACCACCACTCTCTGGGCCCAGCCCCCAGCCAGTTTTTTACCAAGCAAAGAGTACTCCCATCCATGTCATGGGCAGCCAGTTTCTCCAGGAGAATGCTGTGGGAAATGTTGTCAAAGACTTCACTAAAGTCCAGGGACACAATATCCACAGCCTTTCCCTCATCCACCAAGTGGGTCACCTCGTTATAGAAGGAGATCAGGTTTGTCAAGCAGGACCTGCCTTTCACAAGCCCATGCTGACTGGGCCTGATCGCCTGGTTGTCCTGTTCGTGCCTGTCGTGTCAAAAGGAATGTAGTTTTAGTTTTGTCTGTCAGAGTCCCAGGACCTTCACTGATTTGTCTGTCAGAGTCCCAGCAAAGGACTTGCAGTGAGTCAGATTCACAATCAATCAAAATGATTTATTTTATTGAGAACCTCACAACAGATTTGAGATTGGCGTTGATAAATTCACTAACTACAATAACGCTACTAATTGAGGTTAATATTGCTGGTAAAAATAGTAGTAATACAACAGCTCAGGGTAACATTCACCAGAGGGTGAAAGGCGCAGCGCTGACCCAGGAAGGCGTCCCTGCCTGGGGTGGAGGGAGAGAACACAGCCCCTCGACCGGTCCCTCAGGTGTCGAGGTTCTCTCCCAGTTTAGCAGTCATTTTCTCTGTCTTTTTATTTCCAAAATTATGAGGTTTCCCTCTACCAGGTGACGTGTAGTATGATTTGGGTGCAGAGACGAGTGCTACGGTCATATGTTTCACATGATGTCTATAATCCTCATTAGCGTATGCAGGGGGGTCAACTTTAATATGCATTTCACAGGCAATGAGGCAAAGGTCACTCATAGGACATTGATGGCCCTTTGAAGAAGCAAAGACCTGCAACGGTTCCTGTTATCTTCTTGTCTTTGCTGACCAAAAGCAGGGCTGTCCTGCCTCCACCGGGCTCCCTCCTGATCCGCATCCCCTCAGAGCCAGGCGAGTCTCCACTCCCCCGGGGGGCACAGGGGAGGTGAGAGAGGGCAAGTGAGAGAAATCTCCTTGGGATGGTGGGGGCTGTTCCTGGCGTCACACACAGCAATGTCAGGGCTCTGACAGGGCTGTTCAGAGACATGAGTCCTTCCCTGGCACAGGCAGAGGCCCTGCAGCCCCTCAGCCCTGTGGGGTGTCTCCTGCTCTGCACCTCTCTGAGATGCCCCATGGCTGAGGAATGGACACGGGGACCTCGGTCCAAGGAAGCCCATCCCTGTGCTGCATCCAGCGGCTTTCCCAGGATGTTACCCTCAAAATGAACGGACCTCAAGAAACTAACTGTCCCACAGACCTTTGAGGAACTCCCAGGAACTTCTGATGGTCTTTGTACTCACTGGAGTTAATCTCACCACGCACACGCGACGTACATGCGGACATCTCAGCTGTCCAATACAAACATGGACTTCTTCAGGACAAGAGGAAATGGCCTCAAGTGACACCAGGGGAGGTTCAGATTGGATATCAGGAAAACTTTCTGCACTGAAAGGCTTATCAAGCACTGGAACAGGCTGCCCAGGGAAGTGGTGGAATTGTCATCCCTGGAAGTATTTAAAAGACGTGGTGCTTAATGACATGGTTTAGTGATGGTTTTTGTCAGGGTTAGGTTTATGCTTGGACTCGATGATCTGAAAGGTCCCATCCAATCTAGAAAACTCTATGATTCTTTAGAGGGACAACCAGCCTCCCCAAGCTGGGATAAGAGGCCAGAGCCAGAAATGGTGGTTGTTACTGGCAGGGTGTGTGACAATTATCCTGGGGAAGCTTCCTTGGGGTGTCCAGCACTCACAGGACCAGAGGAGAACCTGCCCTGCTGGTCCTTCCTGTCTTTCCTAGGATGCCTGGCTGTGCAAGGACTCTGTTGTGTGCCCACGCCTTGCACACTCACACAGTTAAGCTCTGCACTGCATCCCCCACAGCAGGAGGATGAGCTGCCAGAGCACTCGGGCTCCATAGCAAGGCAAGGGCTCAGAAGGAGAGTGTGGGTGTGGAAAGAGAACAAATTGGAAAAGACCAAGGTTGGTGCTCCCTGACAGAGCTGCTGTGCTCGGACTCTTTCCCCTCCACCTCTGCTCACAGGCATTGCCCTGCAGCTCCAGAGAAAGCCTGAGAGGAAGGGTTTTGGGCAACAGGTCGCTGGATGGTTCTATATTTTATTTTAATACACAGAGAGAGCAGGTCCTCATTTATACAGTATGTAGATTTCACAAATTTGGAAAAATGCATAATTCGAAACAGCAAAACAAGTTGGTTTTTTTGGTAGAAAACATTATACAAAGTAAAGCAAAAAAGAAAAAAACAACAACAAAAACCAAACAAAGGCCTAAACACAGAATTAAAACTGACATAAACTACAGTACATGAGCTTGACATATAATGAGTTACATTAACAGTGATTTGTAGAAGAAAACAGCTTATTGTTTCAGAAAATCATCTGGTCATCAGTTTCCACACTGCACCTTTGAGCTCCTGGTTCCTCATGCTGTAGATGAGGGGGTTCACTGCTGGAGGCACCACCGAGTACAGAACAGCCACCACCAGGTCTAGAACTTGGGAGGAGATGGAGGGGGGCTTCAGGTAGGCAAATGTGCCAGTGCTGACAAAGAGGGAGACCATGGCCAGGTGAGGGAGGCACGTGGAAAAGGCTTTGTGCCGTCCCTGCTCAGAGGGGATCCTCAGCACGGCCCTGAAGAACTGCACATAGGACACCACAATGAAAAGAAAACAAACCAAACCAAACAAGGAACTAACCACAAGAAGCCCAAGTTCCCTGAGGCTGGAGTGTGAGCAGGAGAGCTTGAGGATCTGGGGAACTTCACAGAAGAACTGGTCCAGGACATTGCCCTGGCAGAGGGGTAGGGAAAATGTATTGGCCGTGTGCAGGAGAGCATTGAGAAACCCACTGCCCCAGGCAGCTGCTGCCATGTGGACACAAGCTCTGCTGCCCAGGAGGGTCCCGTAGTGCAGGGGTTGGCAGATGGCAACGTAGCAGTCGTAGGACATGACAGTGAGAAGGGAATACTCTGTTGTGATAAAGAAGAAAAAGAACAAGAGCTGGGCCACACATCCCCAGTAGGAGATGGCCCTGGATTCCCAGAGGGAAACTGCAAGAGATTTGGGGACAGTGGTGGAGATGGAGCCCAGGTCAAGAACGGAGAGGTTGAGGAGGAAGAAGTACATGGGGGTGTGGAGGCGGTGGTCACAGGCGATGGCGGTGATGATGAGTGCGTTTCCCAGGAGGGCAGCCAGGTAGATGCCCAGGAAGAGCCAGAAGTGCAAGCGCTGCAGCTCCTTCTTGTTTTCAAATGCCAGGAGGAGGAACTGGGTGATGGAGCTGCTGTTGGACATTTTCTTTCAGCAGGCTTGGAGACCTGTCCATGGAAGGAAAGAGAGTGAGAAGACAGGGCAGAATTCTCAGAAAAAAAAAGTTTTCAATTTCTCTTAGAGACCCACCCAACTGGCTTTTCCATTTCAAGAAGACCTTTAGTACTTCCATTTTGCACACTCTGGTGGGTGCTGGCTGACGATCCATCAGGGAGCTGTGAGCGCTGCGGGATTCACTCCTGCCCTACAGCAATAGTTAAACAGGAACTCGGGGCGATCTCTGATTAAATCCACTCCTGGCATCAAAGGGCTTTTCAGCTTTGTCACTCCCAATTCGCCCGACGGCAGAGCAGAGCTGGTCGGACTTTTTTTGTTTGATCTGTTTCAGTTTTCCCCACCACACCCGAGGAGTGTTTTTAAGGCAGAAATCTTTGGCATTTCTGATATGCCCCGAGCAAAACCTTGTGTGTCCTAAGAGCCAAGGGGACTGTCCCTCCGTGCAGAGCGAGGACAGCCCGTCTGTCCATCGGGATTGCTCTCAGCTACACTGGGCTGGTACCACTTTGAGATGGAGAAAGATTGATCACACCAGATGTTCCCCTGAGAAGAAATGGACACTGCTGAGAGAAGAAGAGCCAAATTTACAAGTGGAGGTCTCCCAACCCCCCACCCCATCTCGCTGGACCCGAGAAGGATCTCAGCTCTCCCCTCCCAGTCGGGGACACAGAGGGCTCATTGCAGCTGCCTACATTCAGCCCTCCAGCAGGACTGACATGGCCTTGCCACTGTCACGTCGATTCCGTGGGGTTCCTAGAAAACACAGAGATGCCGTGGGAAAGCTGTGCCCTTCTGGAGGGCAGCGTGGCACCCAACAGGACGCTCCAAGGAAAGAGTCCACTGTCCTATAGATGAGGAGTTTTGATGGGAGGGTCGACTTACCCTCAGCCCCACACAGTGCAGTCCCCAGAGACCCAGATATTCAGCAATTTGGATGCTTTTCCTCCACGGATAAACCTGGATGACAGGATGCAGCACCAGCATTCAGCTGCACCTGAATCCTCACCCCACACCACAGCCAAAAGAAGGGGAGGAACAAGGGCAGCAGGGGCAAGAGGGGAACAGGCCAAAGTTCTCCTGCCAAGAGAGTCGGGACAGGGAGACACAGTCAGACACGCGAGCATTTCTCCTCTTTGGTGCTTGGGCTGCTGGGAGGGAGACTCAGGACTAAGCCCCCAAGATATGAAGCGATTGGGGAGTCTACTCTGTGTGAGAGGAGACCAGGGAGTTGCTGCAGGGAAGGCATCTGCGCTGCAGGGGATGGCAGGGAGGTGCTGGAATCCCCCCTCCCATCACCCTTCCTGTAGCAGCTCCCTCTCACTCCCTGCCCATGCCTCTGCTGCCTGCACTGTCGCTGCTGGGGGCTGTTTCTCTGCCCCCAGGTCTCCTCCCTTTCAGTGCTCAGAGACTCCATCCCAGCTGCTGAGGGCTCAGCTCTGCCCTGCAGACACCTTCTGCAGCAGGGAATGGCCCAGGGGCATCTCTGGGTGTGCGCGGGCTAAAGGAGCAGCTCGGACAAGTGCTAACAAAAACTGGGGTCTCATTGCCCTCATGGGAATGGAGATGTAAATTCAGATCTCCCACTGCCCATCTAACCAACCAAGAGGGGAAAATTCAAAGCACAGATTCCATTTCTTTTGGCTAAATGCTGCCTCTGTGTCCTTCTTCAAAAGGACCCTCTGCAAATGTCCTGGGGGTGATGTGGAGCTGTGAGCAAACCTGACCCACGCAGCATCCTCTCGACTGCAGAAGGACCCTGCCATGCCCAGACTGGGGTCACCCCTTCCCTCCACAGCTTCTCCCCACACTGCCATGGGGAGCTCCCCGGGCAGGCTGAGAGCTGACCCTGGCAGGAGACAGAGTCCCTGCCCCAGCACACAGTTCCCTGGGACACAGGGACCCTGCTCGGAAGGACAGCCCTGGGCACCCCTGGCTGCACGCCCACCTTCACAGCCCTGCAGCCATCCCTGGGAGAAGGCAGCCGACACGTCCTGGCATTTTGATGATGTGGTGGGCATCCGCTGCTCTCAAGAAAATCCTTCTCGGCACCAACAGATCCCTGAGAGCCTTCCTGACAGATCACATGAGACACGGGCTATGCCAGCTGTAGGAGACTGCTCCAGGAAGCCTCTCTGCATTATACTGCACCAGAGAGAAACATCACGCCCTGTCCCTCTGCCCCTGCAGCAGGGAAGCCCTGCTCCACAAGTTCTCCTTCTCCTCTACACTAGAGAAACTGTGAGAGTTGTACTTACAGATCCCACGGGCTGTGGGTTGTGCAGCTTCTGGATCCCTCCAGCAACTGCAGAGTCAATGCCCTGCAGCCAGAGACTTATTTTGTAAAAGGCTGTGAAGGTTTCTCCCCCAATGAGCTCTCAGCTTTCATCCATTCCTGAATGCTTTTCAGCTCTCCTGGCCTCACAAGTCTCCTCTCAGTGCCTGCAGGCAGTGCCCTCAGCCCTGCTGCGCTTGGCAGAGGAGCTGCTCCTGGGCAGAGCTGTCTCTCTGCCGCGCTGCCCCATGGCCAGGAGCTCCCTCCATCCCAGGAGCCCGGCCCAGCTCAGCAGCAGAGCAACAGCCCAAGGAACAGCCCAAGGCATCACTTTTCTGTCCCCCTGGGATCCCCGGAGATGTCCCTGGGGGAACCTGCTGTGAAACAGGATGAAGTCAGCCCTGATGTTCTCTCAGGAGATGGGAGAGATTGTGGGAGAGATTCATTTCCAGCAGTGTCATTTCTCCTGTCAGGAGAAGACTTGGGCATGAGAACCATGAGAATCCTAAGAGTCGCCTTTCCTTATCCTATCGTGAGGCAGCACACCAGGAGGGTGACAGGGCAGGATCTGATTTCTACAAGCTGGGGGGCTGTCTTTGGGTTAGTGTATGAGAGAGTCCTTTTTCATAACATTTGCAGATGACCTCACAAGGAAGAGAGCAGACACTGCACTGCAGGGCAAGGTTGCCATCCGGAGGGACCTAGACAGGCTGGAGGGATGGACCCATAGGAACTCCAGGAGAGCCAATAGGTCCTGACCTGGAGGTGGACTAAACCCATGCCATGACAGAGACCAGGGACTGCCCAGGTGGGCAGCAGCTCTGCGGGAAAGGCCCTGGTGGCCCTTGGGTTCTATTGGGTAAAACACGAGCCATCAGCAAAGGTGGCCAAGAGCTTCCTGAGCTGCAGGAGCACAGCCAGTCTGCTCAGCACTTGTTACACCTTATCCAGAATACTTCCCTAGGTTTTGACACCACACCGTGCCAGAGAGACCTTGCAAAGTGGAGCCAGGTCAGTGGAGGGACACCAACATTGACAGAGCTTGTACTGTGAGAAGAGGCTTAGAGAGCTGGGCTTGTTCAGCTTGGAGGAGAGGAGCTCTTGGGGGGAACATGGAGCAGCATTGCACAGTTACCAGGAAGACTGAGCCTGAGTCAAATCCATGGTAGAAGAATCAAGGACAAGAGGCAATGGGCTGAGAAAAGGGACGGTCAAGCCAGATAAGGCGGAACTTTTTCCAGCATGAGGATAGTCAAGCACTGGAAGCTGTTTCCCAGAGAGCGTGCAACAGCTCTGTCCTGGAAAGGGATCCAGACATCTTTGAACAAAGCCCTGACTCTTCAGGTCTGACCCTGTTTTCAATGGGAGGTTGGTCAAGACACCCTCCAATTCCCTTTGAGCCTGAATGATGCTGTCCTCCTTTCCCTTCCATGGTTCCAAATTAGGGAAAGCTCTCAGGCTCTCCTTGACCCCAGAAGTGATTCACATCAGGTGCTGGGCTCCTGCAGAGGTGCCCCCAAACAGCCCTGACCACATCCTTTGCTTCCCTTTTCATTTGCACAAAGCCAAGTTCTTCTCTTTTACTCTCTTTCTGCCCTCCAAATATAACAGCCTGTCCTGTTAACCCTTTCAGGGCAGGTTGCTCAGCAAATGTCAGAATCCATGTCCAGAGTCTCCAAATGAGCCGGGCATTGAAGCCATCATCGCAGAAACAGAGAGGAGGCACTTGACTGGATCTTTGAATCCAGGAATGGGTATCCCATGTCTCCTGAGACTCCTGGGAACACCTAAGCTTTTTCACTGGGCTCACAATCTCTCTGGCCTTCTGCCATCCCCACTCTTTTAACCCAGGACACTTCTCCCCATCCTTTCAGCACACTGCCTGGTCTCTGCTCTCACCTGGGTGAAGCCAGGATGCTCCCTTGCACAGCTTTCCCTACAAAAGTCTTCTCCTTGTGCTCATCCCACTTGTATCTCCTCATGTCATGTACGGCTCCATCTTCCTCCTGCAGAGCTCCATCAGATGGGGCAGTTTTCCTGTTTCTTGCACACCCACTCACCTTCACAACATTTCGGTATTGTATGTGTATC
The DNA here is from genome assembly GCF_964106895.1 of Numenius arquata. Lineage (NCBI taxonomy): Eukaryota > Metazoa > Chordata > Aves > Charadriiformes > Scolopacidae > Numenius > Numenius arquata. The sequence continues at coordinate 196,328 of NW_027414907.1, forward strand.
AAATACTGTCTGAAGCAACTCAGCTTCACCTATTTCCATCTGCAGGCTGAGATATTTCCCCTCTTGGAGCAGACATTCTGAAAAACCACTGCATATAGAATCATAGGACTATAGAATGGTTTAGGGTTGAAGGGACCTTAAAGATCATCTTGATCCAACCTCCCTGCTGTGGGAAGGGAAACCTCCCACTCGACCATGTTTCTCAAAACCTCCTCCAGTTCAGTGCCCTCTTCCTCTGCCCTGCGTGTCAGCATGTAAAACGGAACTAATGCAGTCAAAAAGTGTGTTTTGATTCTCTTCACAGGCTGAAGTACCACATGGGTCAGGAGACTGGCCAGGACACCTGGTGAGGACTCATGCTTCTCTGCACTTAAAGCTTAGGTGTTGTCAGGAATCTCTGGTGCCATGGCACACCCATTCCTGGTTTCAAGGAACTGGCCAAGTGTCTTGTCTATGTTTCTGTAACGGTGGCTTTGATGCCTGGCTGATGTGCAGACTCTGTACATGGACGCCGACACCTATTGAGCAACCTGCTCTGAAAGGATGAACAAGGTGGGCTGTTCCTTTAGAAGGGTATTAGGACAGTGACAAAGAAGAAATTGGCTTGGGGCAAATGAAAAGGGATGCCAAAGATGTGCTCAGGGCACTCGGGGGCTATGTGTAAAGCACTCCTGCACCTGATGTGAATGATTTCTGTGATCAGGGAGAACCTGAGAGCTTTCCTTCAATTGAAAACATGAAGGAGGAGGAAGGACAGCCTTGTTCATGCTGGAAGGGTCTTTGGGAGGTGGCTCAACCGACCTCTTCCTCAAAGCAGGGTCAGAGCAGATTACTCAGGGCTTTATCCAAACGCATCTTGGTTACTTTCCAGGACAGAGCTGCTGCACACTCCCTTTTTCCAGTGCATGACTATCCTCATGATTGAAAAGTTTCTCCCTTTCTCTAGCATTCTTCCAACCCCAACCATCCAGCTTGATTTTTACCCATCTATTTAAACACCGATGCTGACCATAATGTCCGATCTTGGACCCCGCCCAGGGTGGTGGTGGGGGTGGTGATGATGCTGAAAGCCTTGCTGACTTCCAGGTAACAGACCACCACTGTTCTCCCTCAGTCCAGCAATCCTGTCCTTTCATCAGAGAAAGCAAAGAGGATGGCCAGGTACAGTCTGCCCTGGGTAAATCCAATCACCTTCTCTTTCAGATGCCCAGAAATGGGATGTGACTGGACACACTCTGGGGCACAGCCTTTAGTTGCACTGCTCATGCATTGGCCTTTTTTGAAAAGCGCTTGCGATGTGTGTGTGCTTCCATCCATCAGGGAGTTCTCCCAGCCTCCATGGCCTTTCAAAGATGATGGAGAATGGCCTCACTGTGACAGTGGCCTGCTCTCTCAGCTCTCTGGGATGCTGCCCCTCCTGTCCCATAGACTGATAGATTGCAAATCAAGTGACCCCTGATTTGATTCCCGTCCACTGCTGGCTTTTCTCCTTCAGAGTCCTGCCTTGAGTCACAGAGGGCTGGGAGACCTTGCTGGGGAAGACAGAGGGCAAGAGGACATCTCACCTCTATCCCTTATTCAGTTCAGCAATGGCCACACAGTATCTTTGTTTCTTCTTGAACCGTTCCTGATGTAGTAAACACTCCTTATGGTGCCCTTGAATATCCTTACAGGTTTAGACCGAGTTTTGATCTGGACTAGTGCTGTGCTTGGAAGATGATGTCCTTGCAGACCGGCTGTGCTGAGCTCTGCCGCCACGCCTAGGCAGTTTATTCCATCAGTATCACAGCTCTGTCTCCAACAGTAACGGCTCCAGCTCATCCTGTCTGTGCCCCTGGCTGAGGGCTTTGAGGCACATCAGGGCTGAAGCACATATGCTGTGGAACAGGGGAGCTCATATTTGCCAGAAGAAAACTTGGTACGAGGTGTCCAAGACCCTGTGTGTGCAAAGGCTTTGCTTCAGAGCAGAGTCATGACACAGACAAAAGATTGCTGAATGTCTTTCTAGCCCTGGGACCAGAAACTCAGAATGAAATCTCTAAATTCACTCCACTGAAGACACATCCCACCCCCACTCCCCCCAGCTTGGAGAATTTAGATCCTTTGCTGTAGTCTTCCTTGTGTCCTGTCGAATGATGGGATAAGAAAAGGTGATTCTCATGCCCAAATCTTTTCCTAATACAAGAAATACCTCTGGTGGAAAGAAGTGTCTGTGCAGAGATGGGAATCATTGATGTTGATGAGATCATCATCACTGATGACTTCAACCTGTTCCACAGCAGGTTCCCCTGGAGCCCCAGGGACACCTCCAGGGAGCCCAGAGGAGGCAGAGAAAGAGCTGCCTTGGGCTGGTCCTCTGCTGCTGAGCTGGGCCGGGCTCCTGGGATGGAGGGAGCTCATGGTAACCAGGCAGCACCACGGAGAGACAGCTCTGCCCAAAACGCAGCAGGGCTGAGGGCACAGCCTGCAGGTTTCGAGGTGAGAGGAACAAGGCAGAGAGGTTAAAGGCACTCTAGGAGTGGGAGGCTGGCTGAGCTCTCACTGGGGGAGAAATCTTTACAGACCTCTACATGGTAAGTCTGCAGGGCTTAGGGTTGCAGGGTACTGAATTTGGTGTTCTTGGGGGGACATCCTAGACCTGGTTCATCCCACAGCCTGTAGGATCTGGCAGGAGGAGTCTCGCAGTTTCTCTAGTGTAGAGAAGGAGGAACTGCTCTTGAGCAGGGCTTCCCTGCTGCACTTCAGTGGGAGAGGGAATGATGGTTTCCTTGTCTTGGGAGTGACTGCAGGGGTACAAAGCTGGGCGTGCAGCCAGGGGTGCCTAGGGCTGTCCTTCCGCAGAGGGTCCCTGCACCTCTGGGGATCACCCCCAGGTCATTTCCAAGGAAACTTTTCAAGAGGATGGTCAAAGTCAGGGTTACCTGAAAGGGAAGGAGTCTGTGCTTTGAGATTAGTCCTCATGGTTGGCTGGGTTTGAAGCCCACTTCAAAGATGGGAATTTATTTTTCCACTCTTGAGAAGCCATGGGGTCACCCCCTCTCTTTAAGAGCTTTCTGAGCTGCTCCTTAGCCGCTGCACAGACAGAGATGCCCTGGAGTAGGTCCCTGCTGCCAGGAGGTGTTTGCAGGACAGAGCTGAGCACACAGCGGGTGGGATGGGGCTCTCTTTCTGTGGGCACTGAAAGGGAGGAGACTTGGGTACGGAGAAGCGGTTCCCGGCAGACACAGCTCCAGGCGGCAGAGACACTGTCAGAGAGGAAGAGGGAGAAGATTGCAGAAATGTGGTGGGAGGGGAGATTCGGGGTCCTCGCTGCCATCTCCTGCAGTGCGGGCCCCTTCCCTGGAGCAATTCCCAGGTCTCCTCTTCCGCACAGTGTAGCCCCCACCCTCAGTGTCACAAACACCTGGCCATCAGTTTCCTTCCAGGCAGCTCGACCAACAAAACGGGAGATGGGGATTCAGGTTCAGCTGGGACACCAGCACTGTGGGTCCTCCCATGCAGATTTTTCCATGGAGGGAAAACAACCAAATCTTCTCCCGAGTGTTGGGGCTCAGCACTGCAGTGTGCCAGGCTGGAAGAGACCTTTCAGGCCACCCCGTCTTTAAGACACTTGACTCTTTCCCTGGAGTGGCCCTGCTGGGCTGCATGCTGCCATACAGAAGGTCACAACTGTCCCATGACATCTCTGTGTTTTCTAAGTGTCCAACAGAGAAGACACCACTGAGCTAAGGCCAAGGAGATGTTGCTGGAGGGCTCAATGTGGGCAGCTGCAAGGAGCCCTCTGTGTCCTCTCTGGCTGGGAGGGGAGAGCTGAGATCCTCCTCAGGTATGACAAGATGGGATGAGGGTTTTGGGGATCTGCACTTGGAAACTGGATTCCTCTGCAGTATCTTGTTTCTTGTAGGGGAACACCTGGGTGTTATTGTCTTGCATCTCAAAGAGGGGCCAGCACAGGGCAGCTGAGACGAGGCCTAAAGGACAGTCCAGTTGTCCTCACTCTGCATTTAGGGACAGTCCCTTTGCCTTTCAGTACCCTCAAGATTTCACTTGGAGAACAGGAGTGCCAAGGACTCGGAGACTCCTCCACCGTGTTGGGGCAACCGGAACAAAATACACAAAACATAGTCCCCTCGGCTCTGCTTTGCATTTGGGTGAACTGGGAGTGACAATGCTGCAAAGCTCTTTGATGTCAAAAGTGGATTTAATCTGAGATCACCCCGTCTTCCTAGTTACCAATTGCAGTACGGGAGAGACTGAATCCTCTAAAGCCCACAGCAGAGCCCCCTGCTCCCAGTGGCACCCTCAGCAAGCATCAACCACAACTAATGATAGGGACCTGCCAGAGGTCTTCCTGAAAAGGGAGGGGAAGTTTTGGAGGTTTCTATGAGAAACTGAATAGGCTTTTCTCAAATGTTTTCCTCCTCCAACAGAGCCCCTATTCCTAGAGCAAGAAAATGTCCAATGGCACCTTCATCCCCCAGTTCCTCCTCCTGGCATTCGCAGACACATGGGAGCTGCAGCTCTTGCACTTCGGGCTCTTCCTGGGCATCTACCTGGCTGCCCTCCTGGGAAACGCACTCATCATCACTGCCATCGCCTGTGACCACCACCTCCACACCCCCATGTACTTCTTCCTCCTCAACCTCTCCGTTCTTGACCTGGGCTCCATCTCCACCACTATCCCCAAATTGATAGCAAATTTCCTCTGGGACTCCAGGGCCATCTCCTATGCAGGATGTGCTGCCCAGGTCTTTCTGTTGGTTTTTTTAATGTCAGCAGAACTCTGTCTTCTCACCATCATGTCCTACGACCGCTACGTTGCCATCTGCCAACCCCTGCACTACGGGACCCTCCTGGGCAGCAGAGCTTGTGTCCACATGGCAGCAGCTGCCTGGGGCAGTGGGTTTCTCAATGCTCTCCTGCACACGGCCAATACATTTTCCCTACCCCTCTGCCAGGGCAATGTCCTGGACCAGTTCTTCTGTGAAATCCCCCAGATCCTCAAGCTCTCCTGCTCACACTCCTACCTCAGGGAATTTGGGCTTCTTGTGCTTACTGTCTGTTTAGTGTTTGGTTGTTTTGTGTTCATTGTGGTGTCCTATGTGCAGATCTTCAGGGCCGTGCTGAGGATCCCCTCTGAGCAGGGACGGCACAAAGCCTTTTCCACGTGCCTCCCTCACCTGGCCGTGGTCTCCCTGTTTATCAGCACTGGCACATTTGCCTGCCTGAAGCCCCCCTCCATCTCCTCCCCATCCCTGGATCTGATGGTGGCTGTTGTGTACTCACTGGTGCCTCCAGTACTGAACCCCCTCATCTACAGCATGAAGAACAAGGAGATCAAGGATGCCCTGTGGAAAGTGATTCTGCCAGTGTACTTCAGCAGGAATAAGTCTTCCATCTCTCTTCACAGGTGACCTCATATTTATCTCGGGCAACATTTGTCTTGTGGTCATTGTATTGGTTATAAACCTCTCTGTACACAAATATTTCCTTTTGTTCTATGTCTTCAGAGGTTTAACCCAGTCTGTCTGACCCAGAGACATTCTGTAACACCATGTTAATGCTGACCTCCTTTGTGGCATCTTTGTAATAAAAGGGGATTTCCTCAGTGCCATGGGTGAAACTTGTGCGTTTTTTTCCCACGCTGAACTGCAGAATACGCACAGGGAACTGCAGCCGAAAAAGGCCTTGATGATGTGCAGGTGTAGCGTATGAAGAGCATGGACTCAGGTCGGGGCTTCAACCAGAGTCGTTTATTACAACAAACACCTAGCTTATATAGTCTTTCAGATCACTAAGTCCATCAGCGTTATCTTCTTTCCCAACCGACACCCCCTTGCAACCCCCAACTGCCAGACGGGCGGATTTCCCCTCGATCAGTAGGGTTGTTAGGCGCTGCTCATGGGTCTTTAGGCGCTGCTCATGGGCCATCCTCTGCCAGTATTCCTGCTTACTCTATGCCTTCTTCTGGTCTTTGCTTCTTCCACAATCCTGTTAACCCACACTTGGGGGCTGAATGGACTAGAGGGATGGATGAGGGCATGGGGTGTCGTGTAAGGCAATAAGGACTGGACTGAGCATGACCTGTGAGTGCCCAGTGCCACTGGAGATCCTGAACGGTCAAGAGGCATCTTCTGGGGACTGTTTTCTATTTTGTGTGGCTACTGACAGACTCATGGCCTTCAGGGAGCTATCAGGAGCCACTAGGAGAGCGCAAGAGGTCTCCAGGGACACCATGTGCCTTGTGTTGGGTGCACAATGGATGGAGTTTCACAATAAGGTGAAAGCAAAGGATGGACAGGCTAATGAGGGCTCTGCAATGTCAGGATAAGCAGTGGGGAAGGGCAGGCATGAGGAAGAGAGTGGGTTAAGGGAGTGGTTTCTTATTAAACCTTGGTGCAGGACTAAGTGTAAGACACTCAGTGCTGCTACTCAAACCTGGCAAGCCACTCCACCGCCCCTACCAGCAAAAGCCAATCCATCACCCATACCAGCAAAAGCCACTCCGATGCCTGTACTGGTACAAGCCACTCTGCCACCTGTACCAGCACAAGCTATTCCACCTTCAACAATGAGCACCATGTGTGCCAACCGCTCTGGCAACGAGTACTGCTGCTACTCCAACTCTATCAGTACTGGTACAAGTTTCTCTGGTGACCAGGAAGCAAAACAAGAGGTCAGTTTGTTCCCCAGCCCCTTATGACAAAGACCAGCTGAAGCCAGACACCATGGGGGGAATTCTTCTGATGAAGATCCAGGAGAGGATCCTTATAAAAAAGGATCCTTATAAAACAGAGAAAGAAAAGGTCCTTCTAGAGTAGATCTGGGAAAGGGTCCTTCTCAAGCAGATCAGGGAGAGAGTCCTCCTTGGGCAGCGTCAGCGCAGGAGGAGGACTCAGACACAGAGATAATATTTCAGTCCTTATCTATGAAGGACTTGCAAAATATGAGAAAGGACTTCAGCTGTCATGAAGGTGAGACCTATCTCCTCTTTGCTCTGACACTGGCATAACGAGGCCAATACCATAGACTGAGATGGTAGAGAGGCCAGGCAGTTGGGAAACCTGGCCAGAGACGGAGTTATCAACAAGGTGCCTGAGAGAACTGGATGTGCGAGAGGCGATTTATAGGGACTGGCAAGTGATTACAGACCCTGATGAAATGCCGTGCAGTGCCCTATGTTGCGGAAGTTTGTGCAGAGTGCACCACCAAGGTATTCCCACACATTGCAAACAATGGTCTGGGGAGGTTCTGATGCTGAGACACCAACTGTAAATGAAGTGGCTGACAGCGTACAACAGTATGAAGACAATCTCTCTCATCCCTTCGTTGTTGCAGCCATGGGAAAACTGGCTGAGAAAACCCAGGGAATGATGGTCGAGAACACTGAGAAAATGACTGAGGAAACCAAGGAATTATTTGATAAACTGTTCGATAAACTGTCCAGGATGGAGGAAAGGTCCCGCTCTTCCCCTGCATGGAGCCACATACCAGCTGTTAGGAGTAGACACCCTCTTACGAGACTGGCTCAAGAGAGACAGATCAGGCCACAAAGTGGCCGGTGGTCCTGTTTCTCTGGATATGGAGAGGACATGAGGAAGCAGGATGGACAACCTACCTTGTCCTACAAGTGTGAGTACGTGAGCTGCAAGGTAAAACAGATAGAAGACTTTTGCCAGGAGGATGGCTGCTCCGGTCTACGGTGAGGAGTTCCCCAGTCCACACAGGAACTCATCTGCCAATCATGGGTACTGTGCTCAATATTAGAGGGGCCCTGCCTCCAGCCAGGAGGAGGAGAGGGACAACTGATTTTATTGGACTGCATGGATTCGATGGTCTGGCATGTTAGAGAAACAAAAGTATAAAGCCCTGGTGGACAAAGGTGCCATTCAGAGGTTGCTATTCACATTCACAGGTGCTATTGCCATCAAATCATAAAGGGGCAGAATCTGTCACTATTTCTTGAGGGACAAGGGGGGCTCAAGAGCTGTCTGTATTGGAGGCCGAAATGATCCTAACTGGGAATAAATGGGAGAAGCACCCTGTTGTGACTGGCCCAGATGTTCCGTGCATCCTTGGCATAGACTACCTCGGGAGAGGGTATTTTAAAGACCCCAAAGGGTACGGGTTGACCTCTGGCACAGATGTTGTAGAGACTGAGGACATTACACAGCTTTTCACCTTGCCTGGCTGCCCTGGTTTGGGGTGGAGCAGAGCTAAATTTCTGTCCAGTGAGAAAGGCTCTTGCTCTTACTTGTTGCTGTGCCAGTCAGGGTCAGCCGACTCAGTCGTGTAACCCAGGGAGGGGTTGCACTTGTGGGGACAGGCCAGGTGACCCACAGCTGACCAACAGGGTAGTCCATCCCATATTCCACGCTCAGATGTAAAAGCGGAGGGACCAAAGGGTCAGCTTGGTTCTTCAATGGCTTTCTTCAGCGACTGACATCTGAGGAGGACCTTATCAGTTTGTCTACCTTTGATCCCAATCTGTGGGTTCATGAACCAAGATCCGGAATCCGGTTCCCATCCATCACCAAGTCCAGTCTGGAACTTCCCCAGTGCCTGCTGGTGACATCTTCCTGGAAACTTGATATAGTTTTATATTTGTATACATTGTATCTATTTCATTATTTCCTTTTTATCTTTTTGTTACTATTTCATTAAAGTAGTTTAGTGTTTTCTAAACCCATAAATCTCTAGACCAGATTGCTCAAAGCCCCCTCCAACCTGGCCTTGAACCCCTCCAGGGATGGGGCAGCTTCTCTGGACAACATGGGCCAGGGTCTCACCACCCTCACACCAAAGAAGTTCTTCCTGAGATCTCATCTCAGTCTCCCCTCTTCAAGTTTAAAACCGTTCCCCCTCATCCTATGTCTCCCCTCCCTTATAAAGTATCCCTCCCCAGCTTTCCTTTAGGACCCCTTTAGGTACTGGAAGGCTGTTATAAGGTCTCCCCGGAGCCTTCTCTTTCCCAGGCTGAACAACCCCAACTCTCTCAACACATTTTCATAGCAGAGCTGCCCTCTGATCATCTTTGTGGTGCTCTTCTGAACTCACTCCAACAGGTTAATGTCCTTCTTATGTTCGGAGGGTCCAGAGCTGGACACAGTACCCCAGGTTGGGTCTCACCATAGCGGAGCAGAGGGGCAGAGTCCCCCCAGCCCTTGCCCTGCTGGCCACACTGCTTTTGATGCAGCCCAGGATGTGGGGGCTTTCTGGGCTGCCAGCGCACATTGTCAGCTCATGTTGAGCCTCTCATCCACCAACACCCCCAAATCCTTCACCTCAGAGCTGTTTTCAATCAATTCTCCACCCAGCCTGAATTTGTGCTTGGGATTGCCGTGACCCAGGTGCAGGACCTTGCACTTGGCCTGGTTGAACTTCATGAGGTTCACACAGGCCCACCTCTCAAGCCTGTCTAGGTCCCTCTGGATGGCACCCCTTCCTTCCAGCGTGTTGACCGTGCCACACAGCTTGGTGTCATCAGTAGACTTGCTGAGGGTGCACTCAATCCTACTGTCCATGTCTGCAACAAAGATGTTAAACAGCACGGGTCCCAGTACCGAACTCTGAGGAACACCAGTCATCGCTGCTCGCCACTTGGACATAGAACCATTGGCTGCAACCCTTTGAGTGTGGCTATCCAGCCAGTTATTTGTCCACCAAGTGATCCACCTGTCAAATCCACGTCTCTCGAATTTAGAGACCACGATGTCATGCAGGAAAGTGTCAAATGCTTTGCACGAGTCCAGGTAGATGATATCAGTTTCTCTTTCCTTATCCACAAATGCTGTTAACACCATCGTAGGAGGCCATCGTATTTATCAGGCATGATTTTCCCTTATTGAAGGCATGTTGGCTGTCACCAATCACCTTCTCATTTGCCATGTGCCATATCATAGTTTCCATGCAGATCAAGATGTGTCCATGATCCTTCCAGGCACAGAGTTTTTGCTGTCTGAGGCTAAACCAGGACAGTCCCTTTTGGTGCCCAATGTGGGTATGAAGGGTTGAGATAATGACAGATCTGACCAGAGCGTTCTAAAAGGAATATGTGATGTGCATTTATTATATTAGTTAAATAGACGCTGGACACCGTGTTGTTTGGTTGTTCTCATGGCTGTCTTATGTAAATTCCTATATGTTCTAGGTACTCCTCACGATGCTGGAGTCGGGGATACAGAGGATCCAAAGCCCCCTTTGTTCAAACTGAAAAAGAGATATTGGCAGCGTATGAAAGGGTTCGAGCTGCTCCAGGAGTGGTTGGTACAGAAGCAGACCTCCTCTTAGCACCTCAACTGCTGGTGCTGGATGCCCAAAGAAAGGGTCCCTGCCACACATCGTGCAACTGATGCCACGTGGAGAAGGTGGTTTGCCCTGATCACAGGGAACTCGAATGGGAAACCCCAGTCACCCTGGAATTCTGGAAGTGATCATGGACTGGCCAGAAGGTAAGGATTTCTAATGTCACCAGAGGAGGAGGTGACACACGCGGCAGAGGCTCCACTCTATGAAATACTACCAGAAAGTGAGAAGAGATGTGCCCTCTTCACTGATGGGTCCTGCCGGATTGTGGGAAACATGGAAAGGGGAAGGCGGCCTTGTGGAGTCCTACACAACAAGTTGCAGAAGCCACTGAAGGACAAGGTGAATGGAGCCGGTTTGCAGAGGTGAAAGCCATTGAACTGGCCCTAGCCATTGCCGGAAGAGAGAAATGGCCAGTACTTTCTCTCTACACCCATTCATGGATGGTGGCAAATGCTCTGTGGGGGTGGTTACGGCAGTGGAAGCAGAGCAACCGGCAGCGCAGAGGCGAACCCATCTGGGCTGCTGAACTGTGGCAAGATATTGCTGCCCGGGTAGAGAATCTGGTTGTGAAAGTATGTCACATAGATGCCCATGTACCCAAGAGTCAGGCCACTGAGGAACATCAGAACAACCAGCAGGTGGATCGAGCTGCTAAGATTGAAGTGGCTCAGGTGGATCCGGACTGGCAACATCAGGGTGAGTTATTCATAGCTCGATGGGCCCATGACACCTCAGGCCATCAAGGAAGAGATGCCACATATAGATGGGCTCATGACTGAGGGGTGGATTTGACCATGGACACTATTGCACAGGTCATCCATGAACGTGAGACGTGCTGCAATCAAACAAGCCAAGCAGTTAAAACCTCTCTGGTGTGGAGGACGATGGCTGAAATATAAATCTGGGGAGGCCTGGCAGATCGATTCTATCACACTCCCACAAACCCGTCAAGGGAAGCGCCATGTGCCCACAATGGTGGAAACAACCACCGGATGGCTGGAAACATACCCTGTGCCCCACGCCACCGCCCAGAACGCCATCCTGGGCCTTGAAAAACAAGTCCTGTGGTGACATGGCACCCCAGAGAGAACTGAGTCGGACAACGGGACTCATTTCCAAAACAGCCTCATTGACACCTGGACCAAAGAGCACGGCATTGAATGGGTCTGTCACATCCCCCACCACGCACCAGCCTCTGGGAAGGTCGAAGGGTACAATGGGCTGTTAAAAATGACATTGAGAGCAAGAGGTGGTGGGACTTTAAAACATCGGGATACACATTTAGCAAAGGCCACCTGGCTAGTTAACACCAGGGGAGCTACCAACCGAGCTGGCCCTGCCCAACCAAAACCTCCACGTGCTGTGGAGGGAGATAAAGTCCCCGTAGTGCACATGAAGAATATGTCAGGGAAGGCCGTCGGGGTTAGTCCTGCCTCGGGCAAAGGCAAACCCATCCATGGGATTGCCTTTGCTCAGGGACCTGGGTGCACTTGGCGGGTGATGCGGAAGGACGGGGAAGTGCAACGTGTCCCTCATGGGGACCTGATTTTGGGCGAGAATAGCCAATGAATAAACTGTATGATGTTAATTGCTAAATGACCCTGCCGCTGTACATCTCATTTCTATAACTGCTCTTGGTTGCACTACAGCAAGAATCACCCAAACTAATGGACTCTGATGAAAAATCAAGTAAAGTGCAGCGGTGACGGCATCAGAACTGACCTCAGCAGCTGGCACCCAGCAACTTCGTCAAGGTCTACATCTTCAACCCATGGACCGTGGCATAAAACATCAGCAGCTACAGCTACAAAACGTTCTCCCTGATCCTGGCACCAGCCATTCCCAAGGATGTCATGGCCTTTAGGGGGTTAGTTGAGATTTTGCACTCACAGCTCCTCGCCTGCACCCACAGGCCCCAGGGCATCCCTTCAACAGCTCCCTCTCCCCAAAGCCCCCCGCAGCCTCCCCCGCAGCCTGCGCTGCACACTCCACGGGTCGCCCCGAGTCGGGGACAGGGCCACTACCAGCAGCAGGAATGGCAGCAGGGAAAGGAGGGCTTTGCTCGGGGCTTCGTCTCTGCTCATGGCCCAGGGGAAAACCAGGCAGGAGGAGAAGCAAAGCCCTGAGTGTGGGGACTTGAAAGGTTCAAGATTTTGCCTCTTGCGTCGCAGTGGCCTGATCCCGGCTCGTGCCCCGTGAGTCCCTTCCCTTTCCCTCCAGCAGGAAGGGGAGCAGAAGGTTTCCTGCTGCTTTGACGGCATCACGGCAGGGGTGGGTCACCTCAGAGCTCAGGCTTCTGCTGGGGACCCCGTTGCTGCTGGGGACACCGCTCTCCAGCAGCCCATGAACCCCGCTGCTGCCCAGTGCCGTCCCCTGCGTCAGCGGGACCCCTCTGTGCACAGGGACCCCCTGCCCCCGGGGCGGCCGTGCCAGCACCCCCAGCCCCCTCCAGCCCCGGGAACCCCCAGCGAGTGGAAACCACAGCTCTGCAAACGCCGCGGGTGCCCAAGGAAACACAGAGAGAGCTTGGGTCTGAAAAACATACATACAACTCTTTATGAACAACAAAACAACTTTCAACAACTGTTTACAACACAACAACAACAACTCTGTAAAACTATTTCCAAAAAAAAAAACCCCAACCCTGTAAAACTATTAACAAAACACCAACTCTCTAGAACTATTTACAGCGCTTCCTCTTCATCGCTCCTCTTCCTCGCCGTCGGTCCCCACAGCTCTGCTGGCCCTGGAAGCAAAGCAAGTGGCAGGGCCGTTTGGCTAACGAGCAGCGCCTGGCCCAGCAGAGCTGGGGCTTCCTGAGCCGGCTCAGCGGCAGCAGCTGCTTGGGCTGGGGCTTGCCCCTGACGGGCATTCGATGGCCACAGCCCTGGGACACGCTGGGGAGAGCAGGACTCTGCCACCAGCGCTGAGCCCCGTCTGGGCTCCGGCTTAGACTTGGGTGTCCCGGCCCCGAGAACCCGCTCCCGTCCCAAAGCGGACGGGGGCTCAGGGCAGCGCGGTGGGGGCGGTTGTGCCGCCAGGACGAGGGCACCGGGAGCCCTGTCCCTGCAGCGGGGACCCCCCAGCCCCAGCCCGGTGGCAGGAGACCCTCCCTCCCTGCGGGCAGTGGGTGGGGAGCACGTGCCTGTGCTGCTGGTGGGGGGTCTACATCCATTGCCTCCTCCTCCTCATCCACCTCCATCTGCTCCTGTTCATCCTCATCGATCTCCATTGCCAGCTCCAGCTCGATCCACTCTTTTACACTTTGGGCAGCTGCCTCTGCAGACTCAAGGGCAACTTGGCACATCCTAAGCTCAGAGGCAAGCAGAAAAGTGCGTTGGTCCTGCCCTGGCCAGCCAAGAGGACCCGTGGAACAGGGGTCTCGCCACCCGGCAAGAGCCGTGGGGTGATGGGACCCCTGGGCATGTCCCCAGTAGGAGCTGGCTGGACCCGGGCGACTCCTTGGCCACCAGCACCCACCAGCAGTCGAGGGCCACTGCTTGCAGCTGCAGGCTCCTCATCTTCTTCTCCTTCCTGAGTTTGGGGTGTGTCAAGGTCTTCTGGATCTGCTGGAGCAGAGAGGAGAGGGGTGAGCGGCCCTGCTCCCTGCCCCGTGGGGCCCGGGCACAGACCCCGGCCCCGCAGGCGCAGACCCCGGCCCCGCGCCTGCCTGGGTTCCCAGAAGCTCCTTACTCTGTGCAGCCGCCCTTTGGGCTCGGCGCTGCTCTGGGGGCAGGGCTCGGCTCCCCCGGCTCCAGCCTGGAAAGGGGCAGAGGAGGCACCGGCTCAGGCTCCGGGCAGCACCCGGCTGCTCCCGGCAAGCATCCCTGCGGCACCAGCCCGGGGCGCCCTGGGCTCCCCCGGGGACGTGTCCCCCCGCGCAGGGATGCTCCATCCCAGCAGGGCACGAGCAGCCCAGGAGGGCTTCTGCCAGCCCCTGGCCTTGCAGGGCTGGGGGCAGAGGGCGAGCCCAGCTCCTGGCCCCCCGAGCTCCCCAGAGCGGGGTCCCCACCCCATCCCACCCCATCCCTGCGGAGCCTTCTCCATCCTGCCTGGGCACTGGGGGGTGCCCACCTCCGTGGAGCGGGGCCGTACCTCTGCCAGCACGAGCGACCTCTTCCTGAGGGCCTTCATGATTCCCAGAGTGCAAAAGAGAGGGAGGAAGGTGGTTTTGGGAGCGGGAAGGGAAGGGCTGGGTCGTTGGTCCAAGGCACCAGGAGCAGGGCAGAAGGCTGCGTCGTGCCCGTCACCAGGCACTGGCAGTTGCAGATGGAACACGGGCCATGGCAACGGGATGCACAGCGGGGATGGGAACGAGCCCCCTTAACGGGGGGGCAGCTTAATACGTACACCCCCCCAAAGTTAATAATCCCAACACATTTCACTTCCTTCCTGTCCTAAGCACTTCTCCCCAACCATCCCATCACTGATCAAGTGGGTTTTGCCCAGAGTCTTGCAGAGTGTCTGTGGGATGCCGGGGCAAGTGGTGCCTGTCCTTCCCAAAGAGGTCTGGATGTATGGAAATGCCACGGGAAAACCCAGCCCCTCCTCACGGACAAGTGCCAGCCCAGTCTCCAGGCGGCACCTGCCGGGCCTTTGAGCCACCCACCCCTCACCATCCTCCATTCCTTACGTCTCATCACACGGCAGCTCTTACGGGTCAGGAGGTGACCAGCCAGAACAAAGACCCAGCTTTTGTCTCATGGAGAAAGCTGGAGGGGCTGCTCCAGCTCTGTTCAGCCTGGGCTTTGGCGGTCTCTGTGCTGAGATCCTTTCTCCAGGGCTCTTTCTCCTCAGACCAAGAAGCCCTGCACCAACCCTTGCTCTCGCCGCTGCGGGGAGGGACAGTGGCGACTCCCCCTGGGGACCGCTCTGCCACATGTCCTTTGGGTCCCCTCGGTCCAGAGCAGGGAGGCAGGTCTATTGTGGAGGCCCAGGATGGTGCAGGGGAGCAGGTTCCAGCAGCCGGTGCCAGGGCTCACCCAAAGGGAGCTGCAGCAGGGAATGGGAAAAAACGGGGCGGGAGGAGATGTCCCTGAATCAGGGCCCTTCACCCGCTGTGTAAAATCCAACCAACCCGCTCAGTCGAGAAATCTGTCTTTATTTCAGTTCTCCAGCTAACCCAGTTTTCTCAATTGAATTTAACCGTTTCCCCAGACTAATTACATATTGTTGTAAATAATTGTCACCTAATTGTGTAAGATCTCTGGCATACTGCAATTGCTAGGGTCTTCCACACAGAATTTCAAAAGGGCTGATTCCTTCCTTGGACCTTGCCTTGGTTTGGATCCTTAGCAAGGCCAAAGGAAGGGCCTGATCCCAGTGCAAATTAACCTCCTGGCAAAGATTAGCCAGTTGTTGTTTTATCAGATGGTTCGTTTTCTCCCCCTGGCCGCTGGCCTGTGGGCGGTATGGAGTATGTAACTGCCAATCTGTTCCTAAAATGTTACTGACTTCTTTGACCACCTTAGTTGCCAAGCCGCTTTCCATGATATTTGAAAAGTCGTGGCGGTCAGGTGAAGTCCCTGTGGACTGGAAGAGAGGAAACATCACACCCATTTTTAAAAAGGGTGGAAAGGAGGACCCTGGGAACTACCGACCTGTCAGCCTCACCTCCGTGCCTGGGAAGATCATGGAACAGATCCTTCTAGATGCCATGCTTGGGCCCACGGAGGACACGGAGATGATTCAAGATAGCCAGCACGGCTTTACTAGGGGCAGGTCCTGCCTGCCTAACCTAGTGGCCTTCTATGATAGAGTGACTAGGTCAGTAGATAAGGGACGACCTATGGACGTGATCTATCTGGACTTCAGTAAGGCCTTTGACACGGTCCCTCACAACATCCTGCTTGCCAAATTGGAGGGATACGGATTTGATGGGTGGACTGTTCAGTGGATAAGGAATTGGCTGGATGGTCGCACCCAGAGGGTGGTACTCAATGGCTTGAATTCCAGAGGGAGAGCAGTGACAAGTGGTGTCCCTCAAGGGTCCGTGCTGTGACCGGTACTGTTTAACATTTTTAAGGGAAGGCAACTCAGGAGGAGTACAGAGATCTTGTTAGGTTATACAGAGAAAAAATTAGGAAGGCAAAAGCCCAGCTGGAACTCAACCTGGCCATTAATATAAGGGACAACAAAAAAAGTTTTTATAAATATGTCAACAAAAAGAGAGTCAGGGAGAATCTCCATCCCTTACTGGATGCGGGGGGAAACATTGCGACCAAGGACGAGGTGAAGGCTGAGATACTTAATGCCTTCTTTGCCTCCGTCTTCAATAGTCAGACCAGCTACCCCCAGCGTGTACAGCTTCCTGGGCAGGAAGATAAGGATGGAGAGCAGAACAACCCCCCCGTAATCCAGGAGGAAGTAGTTAAGGATTTGCTTATGCACCTGGACATGCATAAGTCCATAGGGCCGGATGAGATTCACCCAAGGGTACTCAGGGAGCTGGCAGGAGAGCTCACCAAGCCTCTCTCCATTATCTATCCACAATCCTGGTCAACAGGAGAGGTACCAGATGACTGGAGGGTGGCCAATGTGACACCCATCTACAAGAAGGGACGGAAGAAGGATGCGGGAAACTATAGGCCTGTCAGTCTGACCTCGGTACTGGGAAAGATCATAGAGAGGATCATGAGTGATGACACCAAGCTAGGTGGGAGTGTTGATCTGCTTGAGGGTCAGAAGGCTCTACAGAGGGACCTGGACAGGTTGGATCATTGGGCCAAGGCCAATGAGATGAGGTTTAATAAGGCCAAGTGCCGGGTCCTGCATTTCAGTCACAACAACCCCAGGCAATGCTGCAAGCTCAGGGAAGAGTGGCTGGAAAGCTGCCCAGCAGAAAAGGACCTGGGGATGTTGGTGGACAGCCAGCTTAACATGAGCCAGCAGTGTGCCCAGGTGGCCAAGAAGGCCAACGGCATCCTGGCCTGTATCAGGAACAGCGTGGCCAGCAGGAGGAGGGCAGTGATGGTGCCTCTGTACTCGGCCCTGGTGAGGCCTCACCTCGAGTGCTGTGTTCAGTTCTGGGCCCCTCACTACAGGAAGGACATGGAGCTGCTGGAGCGTGTCCAGAGGAGAGCCACCAAGCTGGTGAGGGGTCTGGAGAACAAGTCATAGGAGGAGAGGCTGAGGGAACTGGGCATGTTTAGTTTGGAGAAGAGGAGGCTGAGGGGAGACCTCATTGCCCTCTACAACTCCCGGAAAGGAGGGTGTAGAGAGGTGGGTGTTGGCCTCTTCTCCCAAGGGAATAATGACAGGACCAGAGGAAATGGTCTGAAGTTGCGGCAGGGGAGGTTTAGATTAGATATTAGGAAGAATTACTTTACTGAGACAGTGGTCAGGCACTGGAATCAACACAGGGCAAGGAAGCTGGTGAGGGGTCTGGAGAACACGTGTCATGAGGAGCAGCTGAGGGAACTGGGGTTGTTCAGCCTGGAGAAAAGGAGGCTGAAGGGAGACATTCTTGCTCTCTAGAACAACCTAAAGGAGGTTATAGCAAGGTGGGTGTGTGTCTCTTGTCCCAAGTAACAAGTTTATAGGGTGAGAGGAAATGGCTGGCAGTTTCTCCAGGGCAGATGTAGATTGGATATGAGGAAAAACTTCTTCACTGAAAACTTTCTCAAGCGCTGGAACAGGCTGCCCAGGGAAGTGGCTGAGACACCATCCCTGGAGGTGTTTATAAGATGTGTAGATGTGGCACATAGGGATGTAGTTTAGGTGTGGACATGGGAGTGTGAGGGACTCAATGACCGTAAAGGTCCTTCCCATCCTAAATGATTCTATGAGTCTACGATTTGTTTGAATCTTGGGACTTTGTTTCATCCTCGCCCCTTCTTTGGGAGGCCAGGAGGTGTCACAGAATTTTCCTGCCCTGGGCACTGCTCACCCCCACATCCCACTGCCCCCAGGAAGAGCCCTGAGCCACAAGTGAGGGGCAGGATCTGCCTTGCCAGGGCCTGGGGGTGAGGGCTTGGCCTTTCTGCTTCCTCAGACAAAGCCAGGCTTTCCTCAGCATTACAGCCACCTGCACTCTGCCTTTGCCTACCTGCAATCACAGCCTCCAATTATCTGCTCTAACGAGTCCCCAGGGAGCCTTTGTCAGTAACTGCCCTCAGTGGGGCTCGTTAAGGCTTCCAGGAAGTTTGGGTTGTGCTTCTGATTTCTTGAGCACTTTCTTCAATCTTCTCTCAGTATCTGAGGCTCATGGACTCAGCAGCAAATACCCCATGGGGCTCCTTGGAAACAGAAAGCCTTAACAAGGAATTTATCTCTTTGCAATTTCCTTCAAGACTTGTACAGCTACTTGGGGAGGTTTTGTGGTGTAGTTAATGACAATTTTTTCAAAGTGCATCTAATGAAAATGCTTTCTTGATTGTAAAGGATGTATTTTATGAGTGTTCAGTTTACAGAGGAGGTGATGGAAGCATTCTCCAAGGGATACTGAGGCCGAGTGTCTCCTCAGGAGGTCTGGCCAGGTCAGGAAAAGCAGTCCCGTGATGTCCATCCCTGTATGGACAGCTTTGCTCCTCACCTCCCCAACCCCACCAGGTCTGACCTCGCCCACCTGGGACTGACATCACTGTTCCTTGCATCAGACTTCTCCACTCCAGTCTGGATGTGACAGCTCCATTGCACCATCTCCCACCTGCTCTCCTCAGAGACCTGGCTGCTCACAGCCACAGGGGAATTCTGCCTGTTCTTCAGAAAAGAAAAGTAAAGCACAGTCAGTTTTCATAAACAAGAAAACACTGTGTAATCATACGCAAAGTACAAACTGCCTCTAATGAGGTTGCCTTTCTACAAGGGATAATCTTAGGAGAAATAGTTGAGGTAGGTAGATACACAAAGATAGATATAAACATAATTAAAGAGCTGGCTGAGGAGACAATGAGACTACTGAGAGACAGGCAAGGTTTTACTCCCTGAGGGTGAAAGAGCAGCAGAGGTGAGAGGTACCTGGATGAACAAAGAGTAAAGGGAGGAGAAAACTGGAGAATGATGGAGAGGGCCTTTTCCTAGACAGTCTGCATCTGAAAAGATGACTTTGCAAATGACCATTGTATCAGGACAAGTGTAGAGTATAGGAAAGATTAGGGAAACAAAATACACCATATAACAGACAAAATAGTTGTAGTGAAGTCACAAGGGAAGACTGAGATTTCTTTGGAATATCACCTCTGAAGGCGACAGGCTTGGCAGAGCTCTCTTGTGAGTGAGGACAAGCCAATGTTGCCCCCACCTTTGAAAGAGGCCCAGCCCAGGGACCCACAGGCTGTACAAGCTCCCTGGGGTGATTAGTGTGCCATCAATGAGAGTCCCCTTGGGTGACATTTCTGGGCACTGGAAAGAGAACAATGTGTCCAAAAGCAGTCAGCATGGACTTTCCAAGGGTAAATCAAGCCTCAGTGAGGAAGTGGTGACAGCGGGGAAAGCTCTCGGGTTTCCTGTGTCCATGGAAGTCGGTCAGATGTTGGTACAGTCAGACCAGCTGCATGTTTCTTGTCCTGCTCCAGGCAGGGTTGCTCAGATGCAGGGCTACTTGACAGGTATCTCCAAACAGCCCAGATCATTTCCTTTGCTTAACCGTTCATTCCCATTGCACTATTTTCCCACGTCTCAAGTCCCACTCTTTAACCAACTTCATCCTCTCCCTTGCAAAAAGTCAACTCCTCTTCACCATTTCCCCACTGGCGCTGCCTTTCCTCACTTTGCTCCCACCTTTGGTGTTTCTGACATGGTATCCCAGTGCTTTCTACCCTGATTAGCAACTCCATTACACCAGTACTGTCTTCTTATCTGTAGTGTCCTGCAGCTTCTACAATGATGCTCTTGCTAGTGGCACCCTGACTCAGGATGAACATCAGCACGTGTACTTCCAATGCTTGACCGCTGGAGCTTATGTCCAGAGGGACCTTGACCCACCTGGGGATTTGGACATCAGAAACCTGAAGGTTTAGAAGAAAGAGTTGCACAACAACTCCATGCAGCAGCACGGGCAGTGACCACACCAGGTAAGGAGTGCCCTGAGGAGAAGGGCTTTTGAGTCATGATGGCTGCCATGATGAGCCAGTGGGCTTTGCATTTCAAAAGGAAAATGGAGAGACTGGAGAGGGTCCAGAGGAGGTCTGACGAGATGGTGAAGTCCCTAAAGCTTGAGCTTTGAGGAGAGTCTGAGGGAACTGGGCGTCTCTACCCTGCAGAAGGGGAGGCATGGGGTAACCTGCGAAAGAGCCTACCTGGAGAGGTGACAGACCCAAGGTCTCTTCTGCAGTGGTGAATGGATATGACAGAGGCAACAGCCACAAACTGCCTCTTGGAGCTTTAGACAGAGCATTAAGAGACCTTGCAAAGTGGAGCCAGGTCACTGGAGGGACACCAACGTTGACAGAGCTTGTACTGTGAGAAGAGGCTTAGAGAGCTGGGCTTGTTCAGCTTGGAGGAGAGGAGCTCTTGGGGGGAACATGGAGCAGCATCACACAGTTACCAGGAAGACTGAGCCTGAGTCAAATCCATGGTAGAAGAATCAAGGACAAGAGGCAATGGGCTGAGAAAAGGGACGGTCAAGCCAGATAAGGAGGAACTTTTTCCAGCATGAGGATAGTCAAGCACTGGAAGCTGTTTCCCAGAGAGCGTGCAACAGCTCTGTCCTGGAAAGGGATCCAGACATCTTTGAACAAAGCCCTGACCCTTCAGGTCTGACCCTGTTTTCAATGGGAGGTTGGTCAAGACACCCTCCAATTCCCTTTGAGCCTGAATGATGCTGTCCTCCTCCCGTCCTTCCATCTGCAGGCTGAGATATTTCCCCTCTTGGAGCAGACATTCTGAAAAACCACTCCAAATCTGGAAAGACTCTTCAATGCTCCAAATACAGTCGGGTCGGGGGGAAAAAAAAAAAAACCAAAACCAAAACTATACTGGATTATTTTTTCACAGAGACAGTTTTAAAGGGTCAAAGTAGATTCAATGCATGAATTCTGACAGTCAAGTTACAAAGAGGGAGGAAAAAAAGTCAACAAAATCTTTGCCAGTAAAGAAAAACTCCCCCAGCCTGTGGGATGTCCTCATTAGTTGGCCCTCTAGGAACTGGGATCCTTGGGCTTCTTGGTCTTAAGTGGGAGCTCAAATCCTGAACTGGAAGGACAACATTGGCTGCAGGTACACACCGTTTTCTTGACACGACTGTGAGCTCAGACCCAGTGGATGGAGTTTCTCACACAGGTCACGGAGGAGGGCAGGATGTCGGGGAGAGGGGCACACGCTTCAGTTTCCCAAATCCCATGAGTTTTCCCAACCCATCCTTCTCTTGACCTCTGGCATCCTATTTCTTGAGATGCAAAGCTGGCGGGTCTTCTGTTGATAAAGCATCAGTGATCCTTCCAGTGATTCTGTGATTTCCTTTAGAGTGGCAAAAAATAATAATAATGATGAAAAGAAATGTTAAAGTAACAGTCTACTTCCACAATAGCAAATCTGGACAAAGGCAATTAAATTAGTATTTGCCATATAAGGTATGATATCCCATCCTGAAGTACATATTGAAAGTGGTTCAGATGAAGGGTGGTCTTGCAAAAGTCACCCCTTGTGTCCCCGTGTGGCACAGACGCTGCTGGTTTCCCTCTCCAGAGAGTGGCAGAGGCCGGATCACCTTCTCAGAAGAGGCTCCTTGCCAGGGAGCCACAGCCATGGGGGGACCTCACCTGGTTCTTACTGGCACTTCACTCAACTGCTATTTGGATACTTTTGGTGCTTTTCTGGGATGACTATTCCCGCACAGAGGATCCTAAAAAGACGACTGTTTCTTAAGAGATGGTGAAAAAGGCCCTGTTTGGCCAAGAAAGCCCACCATGTGCT
This sequence comes from Numenius arquata, assembly GCF_964106895.1. Taxonomy (NCBI): domain Eukaryota; kingdom Metazoa; phylum Chordata; class Aves; order Charadriiformes; family Scolopacidae; genus Numenius; species Numenius arquata. The sequence goes on from NW_027414907.1 coordinate 218,489, forward strand.
CTGGAGGGAGCGAGGAAGATTATAAAAAGCACTAGGAAAGTCCAAAATGCTCTTCCAAAGGGCGAGTGGCCCTGAGCAGTGGTGATTGGCCACGTGTAAGTCTGTTAGAGAGGGTCAGGCAACGTCAGCGAGAAGCAAGGGGACGGCTGATGGCTTTAGCCAATCCTTACAGCCATGTCTGAAGCCAGCCGTGGGAAGCAGTGGATGTTTGTGGGCAGAGACCCAGGAAGAGGCTTGTCCTGGGACAATGGCAGGAAGGAAGACCCTTCCTCTGCAAACCAGGGGTGATACAGACATTCATCTCTTGTGTGCCTGCCTCAGCCTGGCGGATGGGGAATGCCCACTGCTGGGGGTGGCTGTTCTTAGGAATGCCCCATGGGCTGACAACTTGCTCCTTTCCCCTCCTTCACTGCCCACACTTGGATGGACTTCAGGAAACATCCATGAGCCTGGAGGATGCACAAACCTCCTGGGCTGAGGTCTCAGCACTGCAGGGGCAGAGGAAGGGTTTGTGAGACACATGGGCGTGCAGGGAGAGAGCAGTGTGGGGGCAGCAGTGAGTGTGCTAAAGGCAGGAAGAAGAAATGAAATATTGGGGGTTGGCTGTTCAGTGCTGGGATGTGGAGCTACAGAGAGGATTCTGGCACGGATTCTCCAGGATTCTGGAGCTTGGAAATCTTGGGGATAAATGAGCAGTAGCAAGGCTTTGGAGGAAACCAGGTGAGATGTGCGGAACTCACTGGCATTGGCAAATCCTCAGACACCCACATTTTGGTGTCGGAAACAAGGAAGCAGGCACAGGCACAGGACAGCGTAGCTGTGGTGGGGATGGCCAAGGGCCTTGGTGGGGCGTTGACACCCCAACAGATCTGAGACCCTTGTTCTCTTGCCTGTGGCTTCTGTCTCTTCCACTGAGACCCAGGAGAGAACACAAGGTCCTTCCAGCTCCAGTGCCTCGTTGCCTCCTCAGCCACCCCCCATAAATCCTGAGAGGTGCCCTACTGCTGACCTGCACCTGGCAACACACACTCCCAATCACATTGCCCCCAGGAAGAGCCCCGAACATGCCAAGAGGGAAAGGAGCCCCATCTGTAGGGGATGTGGGTAAGGACGTGGCCTTCCTGCTTGGAAGAGCTCATCAAGGGCTTCCACAGTGATCTCTACATTTAAATTTTCCGTTGTACCAAGTGTCTCCAACTTCCTGCTTCACCAGCCCCCAGGGACAGGACCCTTGTCTGCTCATTCCCTCCATGGTTTCTTCAGTGATGGACTTCAGCAGGGCCTGCAAACACTCTCAGAAACCTGGAGGTTTGCTGCTGGCTCTTAGTCCTCTAGAGACTTGGTCAGCCTTTAGAGATCTGCAGTTCAGGAACTCGGCACCAGAGGGTTCATTAACATGCAAAACGCCCTGAGGAGCCAAGCCAGGCCATAATTTTCCTTTCGTCTTCAATTCTTCTGTGGTTGATTTCGGGAGTGGAGTCAAAGCGAAAAGATGTCAAGGCGAAGAGGCCAAGTGCATGAAATGCTTGATTTCAACTTGCCAATTCTGCATTAACGCCAAGGAATTTGGGTTACAGGAATGTCTCCAAGTAGAGTCTGCACCATCCAGACCCATGTGGATGGGCTGGCAGAGCCACCCCCAGCAGGGGGATCCCCATCGCCCACGCTGAGGCAGTCAGGATGCAAATATCTGCAGTGCCCACTTGTCACAGGCCTCCAGGCAGAGGGTGACTCATTCCCATGACCCTCGAAGCCTGGATCAGCTCGTTGTGCTTTTGCTGTCCTTCCCTTCATCTGTCAAGCCCATGGGAGCTTTGGCTTTAACATCGTCCCTACGTCCTGGGACAAGGTTTCTCAATTCCTCCTCTGCAGCTTCCCTGCTTCCACCTCCTTTGTGCTGCCTCTTTGTCCTGGAGCTCAGTCAGTTCCAACAAGCAGCCTCCTGAGACGGTTGCTTCTTTTCAGGGGTATTTGGAGAGATCATTTTTGTGCCTGGAGGAGGCTGTCCTGTAAGGCCTATCAGATTTTCCATGACCCTTCAGCCTTCAGAGCTGCTTCCCATGGCACCACTCGCATCAGTCTCCCAAGTACATCAAAGTCTTCTTCTCTGGAGTCCACCCGTTTTTGCTCTGCTGCTGGCCTTCCTCACTCCTCTTCGGCACCTGGGACCCCACTATTTCCTGGTGACAGCAGCCAAGGCTGACACTGATTTTCACCTCCCTGACCACTCTTTTTTTTTTTAATTTGTTTTTTGCCAGGACCAGGTCCAGGTGAGCATCACCCTTGTTTGCCCACCTGGCAGCTGTGTTAAGAAGTTGTCCCAAGGTCCTCCAGGCTGCTGGCACCCTGTGTCTTTGCCTGGCCAGTGAATGCCAGGGCAACTACTCTTCCCCATAGGAACCTGCTCATTGACTTGGAGACTTCTTCAGGTTGCTGTTAGAAGACTTATTCTGCCTACTGTGCCCGATCAAGTGGAGTATAATGGCCAAGACATTTTCACCCTTACTGGCTTCTCCTCTCATCCTCACTCACACAAGCTCACTCAACCCTTGACCCATCTCACACAGGAGCTCCATAGATCTGAGCTGCTCCTTCACTCAGGGGGCATTCTGCTGGTCGTCCTCTTCCCTGCTACTCCCTCCAGCAGAGCCTGTACCCTTCCATTGCAGCACCACAGCTCAGCAAGATGTCCCACCACATCTCATTCAATCCCAAACCATCCCAGTTCTGTGAGTAGACATGGGACTCCTCCTGGCAGTGCATATTTGGGCCACAGCACCTCAGCTGACTTCTCACGGGGAAACCTGAGCTGTGATCCTGCCCAGAAGAACCATTGTACATCGAGCAGTTCGTGCTGGGCTGGGCTGTACGTACAGAGTGGCCTTCACCCCTGGGCTGTGCTGCACAGATGCCTTGGCCACAGGACAACCTCAGCAGCACATTGTCACACAGGAGCCTGCAGAAAGGTCCCAGTCTGTACCAGACATTCTGCCTCCCGCGTGGCCCTCCCTGTACCCGGCACTGCTGCAGGAAGTTCTCATGGAAACGTCCTGTCTGTTTGACTGTCGAGATGATGAATAGTGTTGTTTCCTTGTAAGAAAATCCTGGAGTGGTTTGAATGACCAAAAGAGGAGACTGTCTGCTATGGAGGGGGTCTGCATGGTTGTCTGCATGGTTTGCCGCATTTGGGTCGAAGGCCCATTCAATGCTACACCTCCTGGGGTTCTCACCATCGAAACAGACATGAGATTTGTGAGAAACACCAGCTCACGATTAGAATTTGATAGAGAACAAAGTCGCCGAAGCAAAGATAAAAAAATTACAAATTTATTATACGAAACAGTGCTGAATGTGGTGCGTCTCAAAGCAGAGGCACACCTCATCTTTCAGCTTTTAGGTATTTATACCCTATCCCGGCCGCCGGAGTTTCTGTCTCTCTTCTCGTTGGTTGAGAAGTTGGAGCTCACATTCTTCCCGACCGCCTGACCCGTTACAGGTTCAGTTCACACCTTTTCACCTTACAGGGCATACACACACCTCCCCTACGAAATCATTATCCTAAACACGCCTTTGATTAGTTGATTACGCTACAAGTTATTTCACGGTCTTTCTACCATCTACTGTCCAGTGTTAGTAATTACAAGCACTCTGGTGGTCGTTTACTTCCTCAGGTGGTCGTATCCTCCTCTTCATCAGCTGCCCTCTAGATGACCTTAGTCCACTCAGCGGTCTTCACAGCCCCCTCATCAGTTTTACTGTCCAGGCCTGGTTTCTTTGGCCTTATCGATACTCCCCTATCTTCTGGGTTCCTGTATTGAAGGCCACATGCCAGTCTGTTTCTCTTTACCTGGATAACGTTCTGTAAACAAGGATCCCTTGACAGACCCAGGGCAGTTCTAAGGATTAGTTGGGTGCCATTGATTAGATTCTACTATCACTAAGCCTCCTTTCTTAGTGCAGACACACTAACAAACATATATCCATTTGCTGAAGCAAAACTTAACCCGTTTCTCACAGTTCACCCCCTTTTCATTCATTACTTTTTTGCTGAAGCTCATAACCTTCTTCCCATTTATTTAATAATAACTGTAACCTCTCATTTTGTTCTTCCTTCTGGTGGTCCCTTTTCCTTAGGACCAGAATTCTCTGTGGTGTAACATCTTGATTCGAGCCCTTCGCATCTGGTAGACTGGTCACTTGCATTCCTTCTACCACACTAGAAATCCATCTCACTGCACAAGGAATAAAGCAAGGTATGAACAGCAGCCCAGTAGTAGCACATAACGAAATGAAGCCCACCTTTTTCCACCAAGATACTCCAAAAAAGTTATCCCACCAGTTGGCCTCTATCATAGACTTCCATTTTGCATTTTTGCACCAGGACACGTGCTAGTCTTCTGATGTTCGTTGCTAGATCTCTCACAGCTTGCCCGTTATCATCAATTTGAAGACAACATTCTGAAGTGTTAAACTTGCCACATACCCCCCCTTCTTCTGCTAGTAGGTAGCCTAATGCCAATCTATTCTGGTACATTGCAGTTCGCATCTGTGTTTGTTGGGCCGCTATTAATTCTAATGCTGAGGCGGTCTGATTGGTAATTACTTTGAGTACGGCTTGCAACCTAATTATTCTATCGAGCATATAAACAGGTGTTCGATATCCCCAGCTACCATCTTGTAGAGTCTGACATAAAGGGTCTTGACTTGCATATTCAAACTGCATCGGGAGACATTCAGGATCAATATTGACTGGAGATTGCTGATATCACCCCACGTGTAAGAAAAAAAATAGATAAAATATTAGAAAGAAGAAATAGTTTCTTATTTTTTAGTATTGTGATACTGTCACTTCTGAAATCCCGATCACTAACTGCATAAGAACCGAGGGATTCCTGAAAACTGCCCAGAGGCTTGGCTTGTTAGGGCGTTTTCCATGTTAATGAGCCAAGTTCCTGAACTGCAGATCCTGAAAGACTGAACAAGCATCTGGAGAAGTAACAGTGGGCAGCAAACCTCCAAGTTCCTGAGGGTGTCAGCAGGCCCCACCGAGGGCCATCACCAGAGAGACCCTGGAGGGAAGGAGCAGGCAAATTTCCATCCCTGGGGACTGGTGAAGCAGAAAGGCAGAAGCACTGGTTACAGGTAGAAAACCACACGTGGGGATGGCTCTGAAAACCTTGGATGCATTTAGTTGATCAAGAGAGCAAAGCCCTGACCCCTGTCCCCTGGGAAAGGGGATTCTTCCCTCATGGGAGTCTCAGGGCTTTTCCTGGGGCAGGGAGAGGTGGGGCTGTGCAAAGCGGGGTGCAGGACAGCAGTGGGACACCCCCCAGCCTCTGTGGAGGTGAGGAGGTAAGGACGCACTGGGGACTTAAGGAACTGCTGTCCTCTTGTGGGCCTCAGCGGCAGAGACAGCAGCCATAGCCAAGAGGACAAGGATGTCAGTTCTGTTGATGATGTTGTTCTTGGTTCTGACCCCATCAAGGCCCTTGGTTGTCCCCACCACAGGCTGTCCTCCGCTGTCCTGCGACTGTGCCTGCTTCCTTGCAGACTTCAACTCCCCCCCTGGTTCCTCACATCACTCTGACCCAGGATCTCCCACGCTTTACTGGTGTCTCCCTGTCCTCACTGGCTGTGTCTTCAAACACAAAGATTTCTGAGTAATTGCCGGTGCCTGTGAGGTTTCCACAACTGATCCAGCTTCTTCCAAGGCCCTGCTAATGCTCCCCCAGCTCCCAAGATGTCCTGGCCTCCAGACTTGCTTGAATCCTCACTCCATATCCCAGCACGGAACGGCACACGTACCTTCTGCTGCTGCCTCAAATTGAAGAATCAACCTGCTTCAATTCAACATGACCCCACCTCACCCATGGTATTTCAGATCTTTTCCTACCTCTAACACACCTATTGCTACCCATACATTGCTCTCTCTGCACTCCCCTGTGGTGCACAAACCCTTCCCTCTTCCCCAGCAGTGCTGGGCAGTCTTCAGGAACCACCTTTTCGAAGCAGAGGAGCCAGCAATTCCACTCTGCCATAACTCCAGCAAGCTGGGCAGGAGACCAGCTTGGCTGAAGAGGGAACGCCTCGTGAAGTTCAGGAGAAAAAGAAATGCTTCAGTCTCTGGAAGCAGGGTCAGGCTTCGCAGGAAGATTACAGAGCTGTGGTTCGTGTATGCAGGGAGAAGGCAGGAAAGGCCAAAGCTCAATTAGAGTTGAAACTGGCCAGTGTTGTCTCAGAAAACAAGAAGGGCTTTTTAAAGTATGCTAATAGCAAGGGGAGGTCAAAAGAAAGCATTGGACCAATACTTGTTGAAGATGGTCATCTGACTAATAGGGATGAAGAGAAAGCAGAGGCATGCCATGCTTTTTTGGCCTCGGTCTTTAATAATGCAGCTAGAGCTTGGGCTGCCCGGTCCCCTGAGTCGGAGGAGCTCGGCTGTGGGAACAGAGACTGTCCATTTGTGGACACTGAAATCATGAGGCACCAACTGGATCAGATTAATGTTCACAAGTCCACGGGGCCTGATGGGATTCACCCCAGAGCACTGAAGGAGCTGGTGAATGTGATGGCAGGACCCCTGTCGATCACCTACCAAATGTTTTGGGAGTCAGGAGAGGTCCCCCCTGACTGGGACGTAGCCATTGCTATTCCAATTTACACAGAGGGTGTGAGGGAAGACCCAGGGAGCTATAGACGTGTTAGTCTAAGCTCAGTTCCTGGAAAAATTTATGGAGAAAGTTATACTGGGTCCTATTGAAAGGCACTTAAAGAACAGTCAATATGGGTTCACAAAGGGAAAGCCCTGCCTAACTAATTTGATATCCTTCTATGATAAGGTCACCCCCCCATTGGATGAAGGGAAAGCAGTGGATGTAGATTTTCTGGATTTTAGTAAGGCTTTTGATACTGTCCCTCACAGCATCCTTCTAGACGAGCTTCTGGGTTGATCACTGGGTGAAGAAGCGGCTGAAGGGCAGAGCTCAAAGGGTTGCAGTGAATAGGGCTACCAGTGGTGCTCCTCAGGGTTCAATTCTAGGGCCGGTTCTATCCAATACGTTTATCAGCGATCTGGACGCAGGAGTTGAATGCACCGTGAGCAAGTCTGCTGATGATCCCAAACTGGGCGTTGCTATTGACCCTCTTGTGGGACAAGATGCCTTGCAGAGAGATCTAGAGAGATTGGAGCACTGGCCGATGATTGATGTGATGAAATTTAACACGTCCAAATGCCAGATCCTTCGCCTAGGACGGAGTATTGCCGGGCACAAGTATAAATTGGGAGAGGAGTGGCTGGAGAGCTGCCCTGCAGAAAGGGATCTGGGGTGCTGGTTGGCAGCAGGAGTCCCAGCAGGAGTCCCTGGGAGTCAGCAGGGAGCCCTGGCAGCCAAGAGGGCAAACCACACCCTGGGGGGACATCAAACACAGTAGAACCAGCCGGTCGAGAGAGGGGATTATC